>NW_022097107.1:0-19391 GCF_006542625.1 Nomascus leucogenys | reverse complement strand
TCTGAAACACTCTTTCTGTAGAAAATGCAAGTGGACATTCATGGCTCTAAGAGGCCTATAGTGGACAAGGGAATATCTTCAAACAAAAACTACAAAGAAGCAATCTGTGAAACTTCTTTCTGTTCTGTGCTTTCAACTAACAGAGTTGAACCTTAGTTTTGATTGAGCAGTTCTGAAACACTCTTTCTGTAGAAAATACAAGTGGACATTCAGGGCGCTAAGAGGCCTATAGTGGAAAAAGGAATAGGTTCAAATAAAAACTACACAGAAGATATCTGTGAAACTTCTCTCTGTTCTGTGCATTCAACTAACAGAGTTGAACCTTAGTTTGGATTGAGCAGTTCTGAAACACTCTTTCTGTAGAAAATGCAAGTGGACATTCATGGCGCTAAGAGGCCCATAGTAGAAAAAGGAATATCTTCAAACAAAAACTATACAGAAGCAATCTGTGAAACTTCTTTCTGTTCTGTGCATTCAACTAACAGAGTTGAACCTTACTTTTGATTGAGCAGTTCTGAAACACTCTTTCTGTAGAAAATGGACGTGGACCTTCGGAGCGCTAAGAGGCCTACAGCGGAAAAAGTAATATCTTCAAATAAAAACTACACAGAAGCATTCTGTGAAACTTCTTTCTGTTCATTGCATTCAACTAACAGAGTTTAACTTTACTTTTGATTGAGCAGTTCTGAAACACTCTTTCTGTAGAAAATGCAAGTGGACATTCAGGGCGCTAAGAGGCCTATAGTGGAAAAGGAATATTTTCAAATAAAAACTGCACAGAAGAAATCTGTGAAACTTCTTACTGTTCTGTGCATTCAACTAACAGAGTTGAACCTCAATTTTGATTGAGCAGTTCTGAAACACTCTTTCTGTAGAAAATACAAGTGGACATTCAGGGCGCTAAGAGGACTATAGTGGAAAAAGGAAAAAGTTCACATAAAAACTACACAGAAGCTATCTGTGAAACTTCTCTCTGTTCTGTGCATTCAAATAACGGAGTTGAACCTTACTTTTGATTGAGAAGTTCTGAAACACTCTTTCTGTAGAAAATGCAAGTGGACCTTCGGAGCGCTAAGAGGCCTATAGCGGAAAAAGTAATACCTTCAAATACAAACTACACAGAAGCATTCTGTGAAACTTCTTTCTGTTCTGTGCATTCAACTAACAGAGTTTAACCTTAATTTTGATTGAGCAGTTCTGAAACACTCTTTCTGTAGAAAATGCAATTGGACATTCAGGGCGCTATGCGGCCTATAGTGGAAAAGGAATATTTTCAAATAAAAACTGCACAGAAGAAATCTGTGAAACTTCTTACTGTTCTGTGCATTCAACTAACAGAGTTGAACCTCAGTTTTGATTGAGCAGTTCTGAAACACTCTTTCTGTAGAAAATACAAGTGGACATTCAAGGCGCTAAGAGGACTCTAGTGGAAAAAAGAAAAAGTTCACATAAAAACTACACAGAATCTATCTGTGAAACTTCTGTCTGTTCTGTGCATTCAACTAACGGACTTGAACCTTACTTTTGATTGAGGAGTTCTGAAACACTCTTTCTGTAGAAAATGCAAGTGGACCTTCGGAGCGCTAAGAGGCCTATAGCGGAAAAAGGAATACTTTCAAATACAAACTACACAGAAGGATTCTGTGAAACTTCTTTCTGTTCTTTGCATTCATCTAACAGAGTTGAACCTTACTTTTGATTGAGCACTTCTGAAACACCCTTTCTATAGAAAATGCAATTGGACATTCAGGGAGCTAAGAGGCCTATACTGGAAAAAGGAATATTTTCAAATAAAAACTGCACAGAAGCAATCTGCGAAACTTCTTACTGTTCTGTGCATTCAACTAACAGAGTTGAACCTTAGTTATTATTGAGCAGTTCTGAAACACTCTTTCTGTAGAAAATGCAAGTGAACATTCAGGGCGCTAAGAGGCCTATAGCGGAAAAATGAATATGTTCAAATAAAAACTACACAGAAGAAATCTGTGAAACTTCTTACTGTTCTGTGCATTCAACTAACAGAGTTGAACCTTAGTTTATATTGAGAAGTAATGAAACACTCTTTCTGCAGAAAATGCATGTGAACATTCAGGGCGCTAAGAGGCCTATAGTTGAGAAAGGTATATGTTCAAATAAAAACTACAAAGAAGCTATCTGTGAAACATCTTACAGTTCTGTGCATTCAACTGACAGAGTTCAACCTTACATTTGATTGAGCAGTTCTGAAACACCCTTTCTGTAGAAAATGCAAGTGGACATTCAGGGCGCTAAGAGGCCTATGGTGGAAAAAGGAACACCTTCAAATAAAAATTACACAGAAGCAATCTGTGAAACTTCTTACGGTTCTGTTCTTTAAACTAACACAGTTGAACCTTAATTTTGATTGAACAGTTCTGAAACACTCTTTCTGTAGAAAATGCAAGTGGACATTCATGGCTCTAAGAGGCCTATAGTGGACAAGGGAATATCTTCAAACAAAAACTACAAAGAAGCAATCTGTGAAACTTCTTTCTGTTCTGTGCTTTCAACTAACAGAGTTGAACCTTAGTTTTGATTGAGCAGTTCTGAAACACTCTTTCTGTAGAAAATACAAGTGGACATTCAGGGCGCTAAGAGGCCTATAGTGGAAAAAGGAATAGGTTCAAATAAAAACTACACAGAAGATATCTGTGAAACTTCTCTCTGTTCTGTGCATTCAACTAACAGAGTTGAACCTTAGTTTGGATTGAGCAGTTCTGAAACACTCTTTCTGTAGAAAATGCAAGTGGACATTCATGGCGCTAAGAGGCCCATAGTAGAAAAAGGAATATCTTCAAACAAAAACTATACAGAAGCAATCTGTGAAACTTCTTTCTGTTCTGTGCATTCAACTAACAGAGTTGAACCTTACTTTTGATTGAGCAGTTCTGAAACACTCTTTCTGTAGAAAATGGACGTGGACCTTCGGAGCGCTAAGAGGCCTACAGCGGAAAAAGTAATATCTTCAAATAAAAACTACACAGAAGCATTCTGTGAAACTTCTTTCTGTTCATTGCATTCAACTAACAGAGTTTAACTTTACTTTTGATTGAGCAGTTCTGAAACACTCTTTCTGTAGAAAATGCAAGTGGACATTCAGGGCGCTAAGAGGCCTATAGTGGAAAAGGAATATTTTCAAATAAAAACTGCACAGAAGAAATCTGTGAAACTTCTTACTGTTCTGTGCATTCAACTAACAGAGTTGAACCTCAATTTTGATTGAGCAGTTCTGAAACACTCTTTCTGTAGAAAATACAAGTGGACATTCAGGGCGCTAAGAGGACTATAGTGGAAAAAGGAAAAAGTTCACATAAAAACTACACAGAAGCTATCTGTGAAACTTCTCTCTGTTCTGTGCATTCAAATAACGGAGTTGAACCTTACTTTTGATTGAGAAGTTCTGAAACACTCTTTCTGTAGAAAATGCAAGTGGACCTTCGGAGCGCTAAGAGGCCTATAGCGGAAAAAGTAATACCTTCAAATACAAACTACACAGAAGCATTCTGTGAAACTTCTTTCTGTTCTGTGCATTCAACTAACAGAGTTTAACCTTAATTTTGATTGAGCAGTTCTGAAACACTCTTTCTGTAGAAAATGCAATTGGACATTCAGGGCGCTATGCGGCCTATAGTGGAAAAGGAATATTTTCAAATAAAAACTGCACAGAAGAAATCTGTGAAACTTCTTACTGTTCTGTGCATTCAACTAACAGAGTTGAACCTCAGTTTTGATTGAGCAGTTCTGAAACACTCTTTCTGTAGAAAATACAAGTGGACATTCAAGGCGCTAAGAGGACTCTAGTGGAAAAAAGAAAAAGTTCACATAAAAACTACACAGAATCTATCTGTGAAACTTCTGTCTGTTCTGTGCATTCAACTAACGGACTTGAACCTTACTTTTGATTGAGGAGTTCTGAAACACTCTTTCTGTAGAAAATGCAAGTGGACCTTCGGAGCGCTAAGAGGCCTATAGCGGAAAAAGGAATACTTTCAAATACAAACTACACAGAAGGATTCTGTGAAACTTCTTTCTGTTCTTTGCATTCATCTAACAGAGTTGAACCTTACTTTTGATTGAGCACTTCTGAAACACCCTTTCTATAGAAAATGCAATTGGACATTCAGGGAGCTAAGAGGCCTATACTGGAAAAAGGAATATTTTCAAATAAAAACTGCACAGAAGCAATCTGCGAAACTTCTTACTGTTCTGTGCATTCAACTAACAGAGTTGAACCTTAGTTATTATTGAGCAGTTCTGAAACACTCTTTCTGTAGAAAATGCAAGTGAACATTCAGGGCGCTAAGAGGCCTATAGCGGAAAAATGAATATGTTCAAATAAAAACTACACAGAAGAAATCTGTGAAACTTCTTACTGTTCTGTGCATTCAACTAACAGAGTTGAACCTTAGTTTATATTGAGAAGTAATGAAACACTCTTTCTGCAGAAAATGCATGTGAACATTCAGGGCGCTAAGAGGCCTATAGTTGAGAAAGGTATATGTTCAAATAAAAACTACAAAGAAGCTATCTGTGAAACATCTTACAGTTCTGTGCATTCAACTGACAGAGTTCAACCTTACATTTGATTGAGCAGTTCTGAAACACCCTTTCTGTAGAAAATGCAAGTGGACATTCAGGGCGCTAAGAGGCCTATGGTGGAAAAAGGAACACCTTCAAATAAAAATTACACAGAAGCAATCTGTGAAACTTCTTACGGTTCTGTTCTTTAAACTAACACAGTTGAACCTTAATTTTGATTGAACAGTTCTGAAACACTCTTTCTGTAGAAAATGCAAGTGGACATTCATGGCTCTAAGAGGCCTATAGTGGACAAGGGAATATCTTCAAACAAAAACTACAAAGAAGCAATCTGTGAAACTTCTTTCTGTTCTGTGCTTTCAACTAACAGAGTTGAACCTTAGTTTTGATTGAGCAGTTCTGAAACACTCTTTCTGTAGAAAATACAAGTGGACATTCAGGGCGCTAAGAGGCCTATAGTGGAAAAAGGAATAGGTTCAAATAAAAACTACACAGAAGATATCTGTGAAACTTCTCTCTGTTCTGTGCATTCAACTAACAGAGTTGAACCTTAGTTTGGATTGAGCAGTTCTGAAACACTCTTTCTGTAGAAAATGCAAGTGGACATTCATGGCGCTAAGAGGCCCATAGTAGAAAAAGGAATATCTTCAAACAAAAACTATACAGAAGCAATCTGTGAAACTTCTTTCTGTTCTGTGCATTCAACTAACAGAGTTGAACCTTACTTTTGATTGAGCAGTTCTGAAACACTCTTTCTGTAGAAAATGGACGTGGACCTTCGGAGCGCTAAGAGGCCTACAGCGGAAAAAGTAATATCTTCAAATAAAAACTACACAGAAGCATTCTGTGAAACTTCTTTCTGTTCATTGCATTCAACTAACAGAGTTTAACTTTACTTTTGATTGAGCAGTTCTGAAACACTCTTTCTGTAGAAAATGCAAGTGGACATTCAGGGCGCTAAGAGGCCTATAGTGGAAAAGGAATATTTTCAAATAAAAACTGCACAGAAGAAATCTGTGAAACTTCTTACTGTTCTGTGCATTCAACTAACAGAGTTGAACCTCAATTTTGATTGAGCAGTTCTGAAACACTCTTTCTGTAGAAAATACAAGTGGACATTCAGGGCGCTAAGAGGACTATAGTGGAAAAAGGAAAAAGTTCACATAAAAACTACACAGAAGCTATCTGTGAAACTTCTCTCTGTTCTGTGCATTCAAATAACGGAGTTGAACCTTACTTTTGATTGAGAAGTTCTGAAACACTCTTTCTGTAGAAAATGCAAGTGGACCTTCGGAGCGCTAAGAGGCCTATAGCGGAAAAAGTAATACCTTCAAATACAAACTACACAGAAGCATTCTGTGAAACTTCTTTCTGTTCTGTGCATTCAACTAACAGAGTTTAACCTTAATTTTGATTGAGCAGTTCTGAAACACTCTTTCTGTAGAAAATGCAATTGGACATTCAGGGCGCTATGCGGCCTATAGTGGAAAAGGAATATTTTCAAATAAAAACTGCACAGAAGAAATCTGTGAAACTTCTTACTGTTCTGTGCATTCAACTAACAGAGTTGAACCTCAGTTTTGATTGAGCAGTTCTGAAACACTCTTTCTGTAGAAAATACAAGTGGACATTCAAGGCGCTAAGAGGACTCTAGTGGAAAAAAGAAAAAGTTCACATAAAAACTACACAGAATCTATCTGTGAAACTTCTGTCTGTTCTGTGCATTCAACTAACGGACTTGAACCTTACTTTTGATTGAGGAGTTCTGAAACACTCTTTCTGTAGAAAATGCAAGTGGACCTTCGGAGCGCTAAGAGGCCTATAGCGGAAAAAGGAATACTTTCAAATACAAACTACACAGAAGGATTCTGTGAAACTTCTTTCTGTTCTTTGCATTCATCTAACAGAGTTGAACCTTACTTTTGATTGAGCACTTCTGAAACACCCTTTCTATAGAAAATGCAATTGGACATTCAGGGAGCTAAGAGGCCTATACTGGAAAAAGGAATATTTTCAAATAAAAACTGCACAGAAGCAATCTGCGAAACTTCTTACTGTTCTGTGCATTCAACTAACAGAGTTGAACCTTAGTTATTATTGAGCAGTTCTGAAACACTCTTTCTGTAGAAAATGCAAGTGAACATTCAGGGCGCTAAGAGGCCTATAGCGGAAAAATGAATATGTTCAAATAAAAACTACACAGAAGAAATCTGTGAAACTTCTTACTGTTCTGTGCATTCAACTAACAGAGTTGAACCTTAGTTTATATTGAGAAGTAATGAAACACTCTTTCTGCAGAAAATGCATGTGAACATTCAGGGCGCTAAGAGGCCTATAGTTGAGAAAGGTATATGTTCAAATAAAAACTACAAAGAAGCTATCTGTGAAACATCTTACAGTTCTGTGCATTCAACTGACAGAGTTCAACCTTACATTTGATTGAGCAGTTCTGAAACACCCTTTCTGTAGAAAATGCAAGTGGACATTCAGGGCGCTAAGAGGCCTATGGTGGAAAAAGGAACACCTTCAAATAAAAATTACACAGAAGCAATCTGTGAAACTTCTTACGGTTCTGTTCTTTAAACTAACACAGTTGAACCTTAATTTTGATTGAACAGTTCTGAAACACTCTTTCTGTAGAAAATGCAAGTGGACATTCATGGCTCTAAGAGGCCTATAGTGGACAAGGGAATATCTTCAAACAAAAACTACAAAGAAGCAATCTGTGAAACTTCTTTCTGTTCTGTGCTTTCAACTAACAGAGTTGAACCTTAGTTTTGATTGAGCAGTTCTGAAACACTCTTTCTGTAGAAAATACAAGTGGACATTCAGGGCGCTAAGAGGCCTATAGTGGAAAAAGGAATAGGTTCAAATAAAAACTACACAGAAGATATCTGTGAAACTTCTCTCTGTTCTGTGCATTCAACTAACAGAGTTGAACCTTAGTTTGGATTGAGCAGTTCTGAAACACTCTTTCTGTAGAAAATGCAAGTGGACATTCATGGCGCTAAGAGGCCCATAGTAGAAAAAGGAATATCTTCAAACAAAAACTATACAGAAGCAATCTGTGAAACTTCTTTCTGTTCTGTGCATTCAACTAACAGAGTTGAACCTTACTTTTGATTGAGCAGTTCTGAAACACTCTTTCTGTAGAAAATGGACGTGGACCTTCGGAGCGCTAAGAGGCCTACAGCGGAAAAAGTAATATCTTCAAATAAAAACTACACAGAAGCATTCTGTGAAACTTCTTTCTGTTCATTGCATTCAACTAACAGAGTTTAACTTTACTTTTGATTGAGCAGTTCTGAAACACTCTTTCTGTAGAAAATGCAAGTGGACATTCAGGGCGCTAAGAGGCCTATAGTGGAAAAGGAATATTTTCAAATAAAAACTGCACAGAAGAAATCTGTGAAACTTCTTACTGTTCTGTGCATTCAACTAACAGAGTTGAACCTCAATTTTGATTGAGCAGTTCTGAAACACTCTTTCTGTAGAAAATACAAGTGGACATTCAGGGCGCTAAGAGGACTATAGTGGAAAAAGGAAAAAGTTCACATAAAAACTACACAGAAGCTATCTGTGAAACTTCTCTCTGTTCTGTGCATTCAAATAACGGAGTTGAACCTTACTTTTGATTGAGAAGTTCTGAAACACTCTTTCTGTAGAAAATGCAAGTGGACCTTCGGAGCGCTAAGAGGCCTATAGCGGAAAAAGTAATACCTTCAAATACAAACTACACAGAAGCATTCTGTGAAACTTCTTTCTGTTCTGTGCATTCAACTAACAGAGTTTAACCTTAATTTTGATTGAGCAGTTCTGAAACACTCTTTCTGTAGAAAATGCAATTGGACATTCAGGGCGCTATGCGGCCTATAGTGGAAAAGGAATATTTTCAAATAAAAACTGCACAGAAGAAATCTGTGAAACTTCTTACTGTTCTGTGCATTCAACTAACAGAGTTGAACCTCAGTTTTGATTGAGCAGTTCTGAAACACTCTTTCTGTAGAAAATACAAGTGGACATTCAAGGCGCTAAGAGGACTTAGTGGAAAAAAGAAAAAGTTCACATAAAAACTACACAGAATCTATCTGTGAAACTTCTGTCTGTTCTGTGCATTCAACTAACGGACTTGAACCTTACTTTTGATTGAGGAGTTCTGAAACACTCTTTCTGTAGAAAATGCAAGTGGACCTTCGGAGCGCTAAGAGGCCTATAGCGGAAAAAGGAATACTTTCAAATACAAACTACACAGAAGGATTCTGTGAAACTTCTTTCTGTTCTTTGCATTCATCTAACAGAGTTGAACCTTACTTTTGATTGAGCACTTCTGAAACACCCTTTCTATAGAAAATGCAATTGGACATTCAGGGAGCTAAGAGGCCTATACTGGAAAAAGGAATATTTTCAAATAAAAACTGCACAGAAGCAATCTGCGAAACTTCTTACTGTTCTGTGCATTCAACTAACAGAGTTGAACCTTAGTTATTATTGAGCAGTTCTGAAACACTCTTTCTGTAGAAAATGCAAGTGAACATTCAGGGCGCTAAGAGGCCTATAGCGGAAAAATGAATATGTTCAAATAAAAACTACACAGAAGAAATCTGTGAAACTTCTTACTGTTCTGTGCATTCAACTAACAGAGTTGAACCTTAGTTTATATTGAGAAGTAATGAAACACTCTTTCTGCAGAAAATGCATGTGAACATTCAGGGCGCTAAGAGGCCTATAGTTGAGAAAGGTATATGTTCAAATAAAAACTACAAAGAAGCTATCTGTGAAACATCTTACAGTTCTGTGCATTCAACTGACAGAGTTCAACCTTACATTTGATTGAGCAGTTCTGAAACACCCTTTCTGTAGAAAATGCAAGTGGACATTCAGGGCGCTAAGAGGCCTATGGTGGAAAAAGGAACACCTTCAAATAAAAATTACACAGAAGCAATCTGTGAAACTTCTTACGGTTCTGTTCTTTAAACTAACACAGTTGAACCTTAATTTTGATTGAACAGTTCTGAAACACTCTTTCTGTAGAAAATGCAAGTGGACATTCATGGCTCTAAGAGGCCTATAGTGGACAAGGGAATATCTTCAAACAAAAACTACAAAGAAGCAATCTGTGAAACTTCTTTCTGTTCTGTGCTTTCAACTAACAGAGTTGAACCTTAGTTTTGATTGAGCAGTTCTGAAACACTCTTTCTGTAGAAAATACAAGTGGACATTCAGGGCGCTAAGAGGCCTATAGTGGAAAAAGGAATAGGTTCAAATAAAAACTACACAGAAGATATCTGTGAAACTTCTCTCTGTTCTGTGCATTCAACTAACAGAGTTGAACCTTAGTTTGGATTGAGCAGTTCTGAAACACTCTTTCTGTAGAAAATGCAAGTGGACATTCATGGCGCTAAGAGGCCCATAGTAGAAAAAGGAATATCTTCAAACAAAAACTATACAGAAGCAATCTGTGAAACTTCTTTCTGTTCTGTGCATTCAACTAACAGAGTTGAACCTTACTTTTGATTGAGCAGTTCTGAAACACTCTTTCTGTAGAAAATGGACGTGGACCTTCGGAGCGCTAAGAGGCCTACAGCGGAAAAAGTAATATCTTCAAATAAAAACTACACAGAAGCATTCTGTGAAACTTCTTTCTGTTCATTGCATTCAACTAACAGAGTTTAACTTTACTTTTGATTGAGCAGTTCTGAAACACTCTTTCTGTAGAAAATGCAAGTGGACATTCAGGGCGCTAAGAGGCCTATAGTGGAAAAGGAATATTTTCAAATAAAAACTGCACAGAAGAAATCTGTGAAACTTCTTACTGTTCTGTGCATTCAACTAACAGAGTTGAACCTCAATTTTGATTGAGCAGTTCTGAAACACTCTTTCTGTAGAAAATACAAGTGGACATTCAGGGCGCTAAGAGGACTATAGTGGAAAAAGGAAAAAGTTCACATAAAAACTACACAGAAGCTATCTGTGAAACTTCTCTCTGTTCTGTGCATTCAAATAACGGAGTTGAACCTTACTTTTGATTGAGAAGTTCTGAAACACTCTTTCTGTAGAAAATGCAAGTGGACCTTCGGAGCGCTAAGAGGCCTATAGCGGAAAAAGTAATACCTTCAAATACAAACTACACAGAAGCATTCTGTGAAACTTCTTTCTGTTCTGTGCATTCAACTAACAGAGTTTAACCTTAATTTTGATTGAGCAGTTCTGAAACACTCTTTCTGTAGAAAATGCAATTGGACATTCAGGGCGCTATGCGGCCTATAGTGGAAAAGGAATATTTTCAAATAAAAACTGCACAGAAGAAATCTGTGAAACTTCTTACTGTTCTGTGCATTCAACTAACAGAGTTGAACCTCAGTTTTGATTGAGCAGTTCTGAAACACTCTTTCTGTAGAAAATACAAGTGGACATTCAAGGCGCTAAGAGGACTCTAGTGGAAAAAAGAAAAAGTTCACATAAAAACTACACAGAATCTATCTGTGAAACTTCTGTCTGTTCTGTGCATTCAACTAACGGACTTGAACCTTACTTTTGATTGAGGAGTTCTGAAACACTCTTTCTGTAGAAAATGCAAGTGGACCTTCGGAGCGCTAAGAGGCCTATAGCGGAAAAAGGAATACTTTCAAATACAAACTACACAGAAGGATTCTGTGAAACTTCTTTCTGTTCTTTGCATTCATCTAACAGAGTTGAACCTTACTTTTGATTGAGCACTTCTGAAACACCCTTTCTATAGAAAATGCAATTGGACATTCAGGGAGCTAAGAGGCCTATACTGGAAAAAGGAATATTTTCAAATAAAAACTGCACAGAAGCAATCTGCGAAACTTCTTACTGTTCTGTGCATTCAACTAACAGAGTTGAACCTTAGTTATTATTGAGCAGTTCTGAAACACTCTTTCTGTAGAAAATGCAAGTGAACATTCAGGGCGCTAAGAGGCCTATAGCGGAAAAATGAATATGTTCAAATAAAAACTACACAGAAGAAATCTGTGAAACTTCTTACTGTTCTGTGCATTCAACTAACAGAGTTGAACCTTAGTTTATATTGAGAAGTAATGAAACACTCTTTCTGCAGAAAATGCATGTGAACATTCAGGGCGCTAAGAGGCCTATAGTTGAGAAAGGTATATGTTCAAATAAAAACTACAAAGAAGCTATCTGTGAAACATCTTACAGTTCTGTGCATTCAACTGACAGAGTTCAACCTTACATTTGATTGAGCAGTTCTGAAACACCCTTTCTGTAGAAAATGCAAGTGGACATTCAGGGCGCTAAGAGGCCTATGGTGGAAAAAGGAACACCTTCAAATAAAAATTACACAGAAGCAATCTGTGAAACTTCTTACGGTTCTGTTCTTTAAACTAACACAGTTGAACCTTAATTTTGATTGAACAGTTCTGAAACACTCTTTCTGTAGAAAATGCAAGTGGACATTCATGGCTCTAAGAGGCCTATAGTGGACAAGGGAATATCTTCAAACAAAAACTACAAAGAAGCAATCTGTGAAACTTCTTTCTGTTCTGTGCTTTCAACTAACAGAGTTGAACCTTAGTTTTGATTGAGCAGTTCTGAAACACTCTTTCTGTAGAAAATACAAGTGGACATTCAGGGCGCTAAGAGGCCTATAGTGGAAAAAGGAATAGGTTCAAATAAAAACTACACAGAAGATATCTGTGAAACTTCTCTCTGTTCTGTGCATTCAACTAACAGAGTTGAACCTTAGTTTGGATTGAGCAGTTCTGAAACACTCTTTCTGTAGAAAATGCAAGTGGACATTCATGGCGCTAAGAGGCCCATAGTAGAAAAAGGAATATCTTCAAACAAAAACTATACAGAAGCAATCTGTGAAACTTCTTTCTGTTCTGTGCATTCAACTAACAGAGTTGAACCTTACTTTTGATTGAGCAGTTCTGAAACACTCTTTCTGTAGAAAATGGACGTGGACCTTCGGAGCGCTAAGAGGCCTACAGCGGAAAAAGTAATATCTTCAAATAAAAACTACACAGAAGCATTCTGTGAAACTTCTTTCTGTTCATTGCATTCAACTAACAGAGTTTAACTTTACTTTTGATTGAGCAGTTCTGAAACACTCTTTCTGTAGAAAATGCAAGTGGACATTCAGGGCGCTAAGAGGCCTATAGTGGAAAAGGAATATTTTCAAATAAAAACTGCACAGAAGAAATCTGTGAAACTTCTTACTGTTCTGTGCATTCAACTAACAGAGTTGAACCTCAATTTTGATTGAGCAGTTCTGAAACACTCTTTCTGTAGAAAATACAAGTGGACATTCAGGGCGCTAAGAGGACTATAGTGGAAAAAGGAAAAAGTTCACATAAAAACTACACAGAAGCTATCTGTGAAACTTCTCTCTGTTCTGTGCATTCAAATAACGGAGTTGAACCTTACTTTTGATTGAGAAGTTCTGAAACACTCTTTCTGTAGAAAATGCAAGTGGACCTTCGGAGCGCTAAGAGGCCTATAGCGGAAAAAGTAATACCTTCAAATACAAACTACACAGAAGCATTCTGTGAAACTTCTTTCTGTTCTGTGCATTCAACTAACAGAGTTTAACCTTAATTTTGATTGAGCAGTTCTGAAACACTCTTTCTGTAGAAAATGCAATTGGACATTCAGGGCGCTATGCGGCCTATAGTGGAAAAGGAATATTTTCAAATAAAAACTGCACAGAAGAAATCTGTGAAACTTCTTACTGTTCTGTGCATTCAACTAACAGAGTTGAACCTCAGTTTTGATTGAGCAGTTCTGAAACACTCTTTCTGTAGAAAATACAAGTGGACATTCAAGGCGCTAAGAGGACTCTAGTGGAAAAAAGAAAAAGTTCACATAAAAACTACACAGAATCTATCTGTGAAACTTCTGTCTGTTCTGTGCATTCAACTAACGGACTTGAACCTTACTTTTGATTGAGGAGTTCTGAAACACTCTTTCTGTAGAAAATGCAAGTGGACCTTCGGAGCGCTAAGAGGCCTATAGCGGAAAAAGGAATACTTTCAAATACAAACTACACAGAAGGATTCTGTGAAACTTCTTTCTGTTCTTTGCATTCATCTAACAGAGTTGAACCTTACTTTTGATTGAGCACTTCTGAAACACCCTTTCTATAGAAAATGCAATTGGACATTCAGGGAGCTAAGAGGCCTATACTGGAAAAAGGAATATTTTCAAATAAAAACTGCACAGAAGCAATCTGCGAAACTTCTTACTGTTCTGTGCATTCAACTAACAGAGTTGAACCTTAGTTATTATTGAGCAGTTCTGAAACACTCTTTCTGTAGAAAATGCAAGTGAACATTCAGGGCGCTAAGAGGCCTATAGCGGAAAAATGAATATGTTCAAATAAAAACTACACAGAAGAAATCTGTGAAACTTCTTACTGTTCTGTGCATTCAACTAACAGAGTTGAACCTTAGTTTATATTGAGAAGTAATGAAACACTCTTTCTGCAGAAAATGCATGTGAACATTCAGGGCGCTAAGAGGCCTATAGTTGAGAAAGGTATATGTTCAAATAAAAACTACAAAGAAGCTATCTGTGAAACATCTTACAGTTCTGTGCATTCAACTGACAGAGTTCAACCTTACATTTGATTGAGCAGTTCTGAAACACCCTTTCTGTAGAAAATGCAAGTGGACATTCAGGGCGCTAAGAGGCCTATGGTGGAAAAAGGAACACCTTCAAATAAAAATTACACAGAAGCAATCTGTGAAACTTCTTACGGTTCTGTTCTTTAAACTAACACAGTTGAACCTTAATTTTGATTGAACAGTTCTGAAACACTCTTTCTGTAGAAAATGCAAGTGGACATTCATGGCTCTAAGAGGCCTATAGTGGACAAGGGAATATCTTCAAACAAAAACTACAAAGAAGCAATCTGTGAAACTTCTTTCTGTTCTGTGCTTTCAACTAACAGAGTTGAACCTTAGTTTTGATTGAGCAGTTCTGAAACACTCTTTCTGTAGAAAATACAAGTGGACATTCAGGGCGCTAAGAGGCCTATAGTGGAAAAAGGAATAGGTTCAAATAAAAACTACACAGAAGATATCTGTGAAACTTCTCTCTGTTCTGTGCATTCAACTAACAGAGTTGAACCTTAGTTTGGATTGAGCAGTTCTGAAACACTCTTTCTGTAGAAAATGCAAGTGGACATTCATGGCGCTAAGAGGCCCATAGTAGAAAAAGGAATATCTTCAAACAAAAACTATACAGAAGCAATCTGTGAAACTTCTTTCTGTTCTGTGCATTCAACTAACAGAGTTGAACCTTACTTTTGATTGAGCAGTTCTGAAACACTCTTTCTGTAGAAAATGGACGTGGACCTTCGGAGCGCTAAGAGGCCTACAGCGGAAAAAGTAATATCTTCAAATAAAAACTACACAGAAGCATTCTGTGAAACTTCTTTCTGTTCATTGCATTCAACTAACAGAGTTTAACTTTACTTTTGATTGAGCAGTTCTGAAACACTCTTTCTGTAGAAAATGCAAGTGGACATTCAGGGCGCTAAGAGGCCTATAGTGGAAAAGGAATATTTTCAAATAAAAACTGCACAGAAGAAATCTGTGAAACTTCTTACTGTTCTGTGCATTCAACTAACAGAGTTGAACCTCAATTTTGATTGAGCAGTTCTGAAACACTCTTTCTGTAGAAAATACAAGTGGACATTCAGGGCGCTAAGAGGACTATAGTGGAAAAAGGAAAAAGTTCACATAAAAACTACACAGAAGCTATCTGTGAAACTTCTCTCTGTTCTGTGCATTCAAATAACGGAGTTGAACCTTACTTTTGATTGAGAAGTTCTGAAACACTCTTTCTGTAGAAAATGCAAGTGGACCTTCGGAGCGCTAAGAGGCCTATAGCGGAAAAAGTAATACCTTCAAATACAAACTACACAGAAGCATTCTGTGAAACTTCTTTCTGTTCTGTGCATTCAACTAACAGAGTTTAACCTTAATTTTGATTGAGCAGTTCTGAAACACTCTTTCTGTAGAAAATGCAATTGGACATTCAGGGCGCTATGCGGCCTATAGTGGAAAAGGAATATTTTCAAATAAAAACTGCACAGAAGAAATCTGTGAAACTTCTTACTGTTCTGTGCATTCAACTAACAGAGTTGAACCTCAGTTTTGATTGAGCAGTTCTGAAACACTCTTTCTGTAGAAAATACAAGTGGACATTCAAGGCGCTAAGAGGACTCTAGTGGAAAAAAGAAAAAGTTCACATAAAAACTACACAGAATCTATCTGTGAAACTTCTGTCTGTTCTGTGCATTCAACTAACGGACTTGAACCTTACTTTTGATTGAGGAGTTCTGAAACACTCTTTCTGTAGAAAATGCAAGTGGACCTTCGGAGCGCTAAGAGGCCTATAGCGGAAAAAGGAATACTTTCAAATACAAACTACACAGAAGGATTCTGTGAAACTTCTTTCTGTTCTTTGCATTCATCTAACAGAGTTGAACCTTACTTTTGATTGAGCACTTCTGAAACACCCTTTCTATAGAAAATGCAATTGGACATTCAGGGAGCTAAGAGGCCTATACTGGAAAAAGGAATATTTTCAAATAAAAACTGCACAGAAGCAATCTGCGAAACTTCTTACTGTTCTGTGCATTCAACTAACAGAGTTGAACCTTAGTTATTATTGAGCAGTTCTGAAACACTCTTTCTGTAGAAAATGCAAGTGAACATTCAGGGCGCTAAGAGGCCTATAGCGGAAAAATGAATATGTTCAAATAAAAACTACACAGAAGAAATCTGTGAAACTTCTTACTGTTCTGTGCATTCAACTAACAGAGTTGAACCTTAGTTTATATTGAGAAGTAATGAAACACTCTTTCTGCAGAAAATGCATGTGAACATTCAGGGCGCTAAGAGGCCTATAGTTGAGAAAGGTATATGTTCAAATAAAAACTACAAAGAAGCTATCTGTGAAACATCTTACAGTTCTGTGCATTCAACTGACAGAGTTCAACCTTACATTTGATTGAGCAGTTCTGAAACACCCTTTCTGTAGAAAATGCAAGTGGACATTCAGGGCGCTAAGAGGCCTATGGTGGAAAAAGGAACACCTTCAAATAAAAATTACACAGAAGCAATCTGTGAAACTTCTTACGGTTCTGTTCTTTAAACTAACACAGTTGAACCTTAATTTTGATTGAACAGTTCTGAAACACTCTTTCTGTAGAAAATGCAAGTGGACATTCATGGCTCTAAGAGGCCTATAGTGGACAAGGGAATATCTTCAAACAAAAACTACAAAGAAGCAATCTGTGAAACTTCTTTCTGTTCTGTGCTTTCAACTAACAGAGTTGAACCTTAGTTTTGATTGAGCAGTTCTGAAACACTCTTTCTGTAGAAAATACAAGTGGACATTCAGGGCGCTAAGAGGCCTATAGTGGAAAAAGGAATAGGTTCAAATAAAAACTACACAGAAGATATCTGTGAAACTTCTCTCTGTTCTGTGCATTCAACTAACAGAGTTGAACCTTAGTTTGGATTGAGCAGTTCTGAAACACTCTTTCTGTAGAAAATGCAAGTGGACATTCATGGCGCTAAGAGGCCCATAGTAGAAAAAGGAATATCTTCAAACAAAAACTATACAGAAGCAATCTGTGAAACTTCTTTCTGTTCTGTGCATTCAACTAACAGAGTTGAACCTTACTTTTGATTGAGCAGTTCTGAAACACTCTTTCTGTAGAAAATGGACGTGGACCTTCGGAGCGCTAAGAGGCCTACAGCGGAAAAAGTAATATCTTCAAATAAAAACTACACAGAAGCATTCTGTGAAACTTCTTTCTGTTCATTGCATTCAACTAACAGAGTTTAACTTTACTTTTGATTGAGCAGTTCTGAAACACTCTTTCTGTAGAAAATGCAAGTGGACATTCAGGGCGCTAAGAGGCCTATAGTGGAAAAGGAATATTTTCAAATAAAAACTGCACAGAAGAAATCTGTGAAACTTCTTACTGTTCTGTGCATTCAACTAACAGAGTTGAACCTCAATTTTGATTGAGCAGTTCTGAAACACTCTTTCTGTAGAAAATACAAGTGGACATTCAGGGCGCTAAGAGGACTATAGTGGAAAAAGGAAAAAGTTCACATAAAAACTACACAGAAGCTATCTGTGAAACTTCTCTCTGTTCTGTGCATTCAAATAACGGAGTTGAACCTTACTTTTGATTGAGAAGTTCTGAAACACTCTTTCTGTAGAAAATGCAAGTGGACCTTCGGAGCGCTAAGAGGCCTATAGCGGAAAAAGTAATACCTTCAAATACAAACTACACAGAAGCATTCTGTGAAACTTCTTTCTGTTCTGTGCATTCAACTAACAGAGTTTAACCTTAATTTTGATTGAGCAGTTCTGAAACACTCTTTCTGTAGAAAATGCAATTGGACATTCAGGGCGCTATGCGGCCTATAGTGGAAAAGGAATATTTTCAAATAAAAACTGCACAGAAGAAATCTGTGAAACTTCTTACTGTTCTGTGCATTCAACTAACAGAGTTGAACCTCAGTTTTGATTGAGCAGTTCTGAAACACTCTTTCTGTAGAAAATACAAGTGGACATTCAAGGCGCTAAGAGGACTCTAGTGGAAAAAAGAAAAAGTTCACATAAAAACTACACAGAATCTATCTGTGAAACTTCTGTCTGTTCTGTGCATTCAACTAACGGACTTGAACCTTACTTTTGATTGAGGAGTTCTGAAACACTCTTTCTGTAGAAAATGCAAGTGGACCTTCGGAGCGCTAAGAGGCCTATAGCGGAAAAAGGAATACTTTCAAATACAAACTACACAGAAGGATTCTGTGAAACTTCTTTCTGTTCTTTGCATTCATCTAACAGAGTTGAACCTTACTTTTGATTGAGCACTTCTGAAACACCCTTTCTATAGAAAATGCAATTGGACATTCAGGGAGCTAAGAGGCCTATACTGGAAAAAGGAATATTTTCAAATAAAAACTGCACAGAAGCAATCTGCGAAACTTCTTACTGTTCTGTGCATTCAACTAACAGAGTTGAACCTTAGTTATTATTGAGCAGTTCTGAAACACTCTTTCTGTAGAAAATGCAAGTGAACATTCAGGGCGCTAAGAGGCCTATAGTGGAAAAATGAATATGTTCAAATAAAAACTACACAGAAGAAATCTGTGAAACTTCTTACTGTTCTGTGCATTCAACTAACAGAGTTGAACCTTAGTTTATATTGAGAAGTAATGAAACACTCTTTCTGCAGAAAATGCATGTGAACATTCAGGGCGCTAAGAGGCCTATAGTTGAGAAAGGTATATGTTCAAATAAAAACTACAAAGAAGCTATCTGTGAAACATCTTACAGTTCTGTGCATTCAACTGACAGAGTTCAACCTTACATTTGATTGAGCAGTTCTGAAACACCCTTTCTGTAGAAAATGCAAGTGGACATTCAGGGCGCTAAGAGGCCTATGGTGGAAAAAGGAACACCTTCAAATAAAAATTACACAGAAGCAATCTGTGAAACTTCTTACGGTTCTGTTCTTTAAACTAACACAGTTGAACCTTAATTTTGATTGAACAGTTCTGAAACACTCTTTCTGTAGAAAATGCAAGTGGACATTCATGGCTCTAAGAGGCCTATAGTGGACAAGGGAATATCTTCAAACAAAAACTACAAAGAAGCAATCTGTGAAACTTCTTTCTGTTCTGTGCTTTCAACTAACAGAGTTGAACCTTAGTTTTGATTGAGCAGTTCTGAAACACTCTTTCTGTAGAAAATACAAGTGGACATTCAGGGCGCTAAGAGGCCTATAGTGGAAAAAGGAATAGGTTCAAATA
>NW_022097106.1:0-79624 GCF_006542625.1 Nomascus leucogenys | reverse complement strand
ATTCATTACATTCCCTCCAGACATTACATTCCACACTCCACTCCACTCTCCACCGCATTCCATTCCATTTCCATTCCATTCCCATTCCACTCGAGTCCGTATACTTTACTATACTCCACTCCATCCATTTTTTCTTCTTCCATGCACCCTCTCTCCATTCCATTCCTTCTGATTACACTCACTCCAATTCGATTGCATTCCAATACATTCCATTCCACTCCACTACACTCCATTCCTTTCTACTCCATTCCACTATTACTTCACTCCACTCCAGTCCATTCCATTCCCATTCCATTGCATTGCATTCCATTTCCTTCCATTCTTTTCCATTGCATTCCACTCAAATCCATTCCTCTCCGATCCACAGCTTTCTTTCCATTCCATTCCGTTCTATTCCATTCCACTCAAATCAACTCTACTCCACTCCACATCTCTCTATTCCTTGCCATTCCTCTCCACTCCACTCCACTCTGCTCCATCCACTCCTTTCCATTCCATTCCACTCCACTCTAATCCACTTTAATCCACTCCACTCCTGTCCACTCCACTCCACTCCATTCCATCCATTACACTCCACTCTACTTCACTCCATTCCATTCCATAACTTTCCATTCCATTCCACTGCATCCACTCCTTTCTTTTCTACTCTCTTCTACTACATTGCACTCCTCTCCACTCCATTCCATTCTATTCAATTCCATTCCATGCCATTGGATTGCATTCAATTGCATTACATTCCCTTCCAAGGCATTACCTTCCACTCCACTCCACTCCACTCCAATCCACAGCATTCCATTTCATTCCATTCCATTCCATTCCACTCGAATCCACTATACTACACTATACTCCACTCCACTCCACTCCTTTCCATTCCTTCCCATTCCACGCCTCTCCACTCCATTCCATTTCTTCTGAATACCGTCCTCTCTACTACATTCGATTCCATTCCAATACATTCCATTCCACTCCACTACACTCTACTCCATTCTTTTCTACTCCATTCCACTGTACTTCACTCCACTTCACTCCATTTCCTTCCATTCCATTCCGTTCCATTGCATTTCATTCCATTTCCTTCCCTTCCTTTCCATTGCATTCCACTCCACTCCTCTCTGATACACAGTTTTTTTTCCATTCCATTCCGATCCATTCCTTTCCACTCAAATAAACTCTTCTCCACTCCACTCCACCCCATTCCTTCCCATTCCACTCCACTCCACTCCATTCTATTCCTTTCCATTCCATTCCATTCCACTCAATTCCACTCCACCACACTCCCGTACATTCCACTCCATTCCTTTCTGCTCCATTCCACTGCACTGAACTACATTCCACTCCATTCCTTTCCAATCCATTCCATGCCGTTCCATTGCAATCCATTACATTCCATTCCCTTCAATGCCATTCCATTCCATTCCACTCCACTTCATTCCAATCCACTGCATTCCATTCCATTCCTTTCTATTCCACTCTAATCCATTCCATTCCATTCAACTCGAATCCACACTAATCCACTACATTCCACTCCAATCATGTCCACTTCATTCCATTTCTTCCCATTCCACTCGACTCCACTCCATTCCATGCCATTCCATTCCACTTCTCTCCACTCCAGTACTTTCTCCTCCCTTCCGGTACACTGCATTTCACTCCACGCCATTCCATTCCATTCCATTCCATTCCGTTCCGTTCCGTTCCATTCCATTCCATTCCATTCCATTCCATTCCATTCCATTCCATTCCGTTCCATTCCGTTCCATTTCACTGTATTCCATTCCATTCCATTGCACTCCACTGTACTCCACTCGGCTCCACAAAATTCATTCCATTCCATTCCATTCCACTCGAATACACTCTACTCCACTCCACTCAATTCCATTCATTTCCATTCCATTCCACTCCACTCCATTCAATTCCATTCCCTTCCTTTCCCTTCCACTCCATTCCACTCCATTCCATGTCTTTCCATTCATCTCCACTCATCTCCATTCCTTTCTATTCTATTACACTACACTGCACTCCACTCCATTCCATTGCATTGCATTGCATTCCATTCCATTCCATTCCATAACATTCCATTCCATTCGATTCCATTCCATTCCATTCCATTCCATTCCACTCCACTCCAATCCACTGAATTCCATTCCAATCCATTCCTTTCCTTTCCACTGCAATTCATTCCATTCCATTCTAATGAAGTCCACTCTACTCTACTCCACTGCTCTCCAATTCACTCCACTCCATTTCATTCCTTCCGATTACACTCCACTCCACTCCACTCTGTTCCATTTCATTCCTTTCCATTCCATTCCATTCAATTTCATTCCACACCACTCCACTCCACTCTACTCCATTCGTTTCTACTCTATTCCAATACACTGCATTCCATTCCACTCCATTCCATTCCATTCTATTCCATTCCATTCCATTCCATTCCATTCCATTCCATTCCATTCCATTCCTTTCATTTCCATGCGATTCGATTGCATTCAATTCCATTACATTCCCTACCAAGACATTTCATTCCACTCCACTCCACTCCACTCCAATCCACAGCATTCCATTTCATTCCATTCCATTCCTTTCCATTCCATTCCATAACATTCATTTCCATTCCACTCAAATGCACTCTAGTTCACTATACTCAACTCCACTCCACTCTTTTCCATTCCTTCCCATTCCAAGCCTCTCCAATCCATTCCATTCCATTCCCTTTCGTTGCATTACATTGCATTCAATTCCATTTCCTTCCATTCCATCTATTCCACTCCTCTGCCCTCCACTCTGATCCACAGCTTTATTTCCATTCCATTCCACTCCATTCCATTCCATTCCATTCCACTCTAATCAACTCTCCTCCATTCCACTACATTCCATTCCTTCCCATTCCACTCCACTCCACTCCATTCCATTCTTTCATTCCATTCCATTCCTTTACATTGCATTCTATTCCATTCCATTCCCATCCATTCCATTCTGTTCGATTCCATTCCATTCCACTCTAATCCACTGCATTCCATTCTGTTTCATTCCTTCCCTTTCCACTCCAATCCATTCCATTCCATTCAAATCGAATCCACTCTATTCCACTCCACTGTCCTCCAATTCACTCCACTCTATTCCTTTCCTTCCCATTCCCCTCCACTACACTCCACTCCATTCCAATCTATTCCTTTCCATTCCATTCCATTCCATTTCATTCCAAACCACCCTACTCCTCTCTACTCCATTAATTTCTGCTCCATGCCACTACACTGCACTCATTTCCACTCCATTCCATTCCATTCTGTTCCATTGCATTCCATTCCATTCCATTCCTTTAAATCCCATTGCATTCCATTCCACTCCAATCCACTCCAATCCACTCCTTTCCATTCCATTCCATTCCACTCGAATCCACTCTAATACACTCCACTCCTGTCCACTCCACTGCATTCTATTTCTTCCCATTACACTCCACTCTACTTCACTCCATTCCTTTCCATAACTTTCCATTCCATTCCAGTGCACTCCACTCCATTCTTTTCTACTCCATTCTACTACACTGCACTCCTGTCCACTCCATTCCCATCCATTCCATTCCATTCCAATGCATTGGATTGCATTCAATTCCATTTCATTCCCTTCTAAGACATTACATTCCTCTCCACTCCACTCCACTCCAATCCACAGCATCCCATTCCATTCTATTCCATTCCATTCCATTCCATGTCATTGGATTGTATGCAATTCAATTATACTCCCTTCCAAGACACTACATTCCACTCCACTCCACTCCACTCCAATCCACAGCATTCCATTTCATTCCATTCCATTCCATTCCATTCCATTCCTTTCCACTCGAATCCACTTTACTTCACTATATTCCACTCCTCTCCAGTCCTTTCCATTCCTTCCCATTCCATGCCTCTCCACTCCATTCCCTTCACTTCTATTCTGTTGCATTGCATTGCATTCAATTCCATTCCCTTCCATTCCATTCCTTTCCAGACCACTCCACTCCACTGCAGTCCGTTCCGTTCCATTCTAGTCCATTTCTTTCCATGCCATTGCTCTCAAATCCAGTCTAATCCATTCCACTCCACTCCAATCCACGCCACTCCATTCCATTCCTTTAAATTCCAATCCACTCAACTCCACTCCATTAAATTCCATCGAATCCAATCCAATTCACTCCAATCCTCTCCTGTCCACTCTCCAATCCATTTCTTTCTACTCCATTCCACTACACTGCACTCCCCTCGACTACATTAAATCCAATTCCATTCCATTGCATTCCATTCCATTCCATTCCATTCGCTTCACTTCCATTCACTTCCACTCCATTCCAAACCACTCCGATCCACTGCATTAAATTCCTTCCATTCCATTCTAATCAATTCCACTCACTTCCATTCAAAATCACTCTATTCCACTCCTCTCCACTCCACTCCATTCCTTCCCATTCCACTCCACTCCACTCCGTTCATTTCTTCCCATTCCACTCCACTCCAATACACTACATTCCATTCCATTCTATTCCATTCCACTTCACTCCCCTCCATTCCACTCCAATCCATTTCTTTCTTCTCCATTTCTTCTACACTGCATTCCAGTCTACTCCATTCAGTTACATTGCATTCCAATCTATTTTGTTCCATTCCATTCTGTTCCCCACCACGCAACTCCACTCCAATACACTGCATTCCATTCCATTCCATTGCATTCCATTCCATTTCATTCCATTCCATTGCATTCCATTCCATTTCATTCCATTCCATTGCATTCCATTCCATTTCATTCCATTCCATTGCATTCCATTCCATTTCATTCCATTCCATTGCATTCCATTCCATTCCATTCCATTCCATTCCATCCATTCCATTCCATTCCATTCCATTCCATTCTACCTGAATCCACTCTACTCCCCTCTATTCCACTCCACTCCAATCCGTTCCTTCCCATTCCAGTGCAGTCCACTACACTTCTCTCCATTCCATTCATTTCCAATACACTGCACTCCATTCCACTCAATTCCATTCAATTTCATACCTTTCTTTACGTTCCACTGGATTCCATTCCATTCCATTCCATTCCATTAATTTCCATTCCATTCCATTCTACTCCAATCTGCTCCACTCCACTCCACTTCATTCCATTCCACTCCATTCATTCTGTTGCGTTCCATTCCATTCCATTCCACTCCATTCCTTTCTGTTCCATTCCATTCCATCACATTCCATTATACTCCATTCCATTCCGTTCCATTCTTTTCCACTAGAACCCACTCCACTCCACTCCAATCCATTGCATTCCATTCCATTCAATTCAAATCCACTCTTCTCCACTTTACACTTTTCCACTCCAGTGCATTCCATTCCATCCCATTAACCTCCATTCCAGTCAACTGCATTCCATTCAATTCCACTGCATTCCATTCCATTCCACTCCACTCCACTAATTTCCTTTCTTCTCCATTCCACTCCACTACAGTCCAATGCACTTTTTTCCATTCCATTCCTTTCCATTCCATTCCATTGCATGCCATTACATTCCGTTCCGCTCTGTCTGTTCTGTTCTGTTCTGTTCTGTTCCATACCATTCCATTCCATTCCATTCCATTCCAATCCCCTCCATGCAACTCCACTCCAATCCACTGCATTCCATTCCATTCCATTCCATTCCATTCCATTCCATTCTATTCCATTCCATTCCATTCCATTCCATTCCACCTGAATCCACTCTACTCCCCTCCATTCCACTGCACTTAACTCCATTCCATTCCTTTCCATTCCACTCCACTCCACTACACTCCTCTTCATTCCATTCAATGCCAATACACTTCTCTCCACTCCATTCCATTCCATTCCATTCCACTCCATTCCATTCTATTCCTTTTCATTCCTTTCCATTGTATTTCATTCCTTTACTTTCCATTGCATTCCATTCTACTCCAATCCCCTCCACTCCAATCCACTGCATTCCATTCCTTTCCATTGCATTGCATTCCAATCAATTCAAATCCACTCTTCTCCACCCCACTAGTCTCCACTCCACTGCATTCCATTCCTTCCCATTCACCTCGATTCCTGTCCACCCCATTCCATTCCACTGCATTCCACTCCACTCCACTCCATTCCATTCTTCTCTTCACCATTCCACTCCAATGCACTCCAATGTATTATTTCCTCTCCATTCCATTCCATTGCATTCCATTGCATTCCATTCCATTCCAATCCATTCCATTCCATTCCATTCCATTCTGTTCCATTCCATGCTTTCCAGTAGAATCCACTGCACTCCCTTGCAATCCATTCCGATGCATTCCATTCAATTCAAGTCCGCTCTTCTTCACTCCACTCCTCTACTTCCGAATGCATTCCAATCCTTCCCATTCGCCTCCATTACAATCCTCTCCATTACCTTCCATTCCATTCCATTCCATTCCATTCCATTCCATTTTCTTCCATTCCACTTCATTCCACTACACGCAACTCACCTCCTTTCTTCTCCATTGTTGTCCACTGCACTCCACCGCACTTTTTTCATTACTTTCCATTCCATTCCATTCGACACCACGCAACTCCGCTCCAATACACTGCATTCCATTCCATTTCATTCCATGACATTCCGTTCCGTTCCATTCCATTCCATTCCATTCCATTCCATTCCATTCCACTCCATTCCATTCCATCAATTCCATGCCATTCCATTCCACTCAATTCCAATCCACTCCATTCCATTCCATTCCATTCCATTCCATTCCATTCCATTCCATTCATCTTAATCGTCTCTATTCCCCTCTCTTCCACACCATTCCATTCTGTTCCTTCCGATTCCCCTGCAGTCCACTACTCTTCACTCCATTAAATCGATTTCCGATACACTGACTCCACTACCCTCATTTCCATTCCATTCCATACCTTTCATTACGTCCCATTTTATTCCATTCCATTCCATTAATTTCCATTCCATTCCATTCTACTGCAATCCACTCCAATCCACTCCACTGCATTGCATTCCATTCTATTCCACTCCGCTCCATTGCCTTCCTTTTCTCTCCATGCCACCCCACTACACTCCACTGCAATTTTTCCACTCCATTCCATTCCATTCCACTCCATTCCATTCCATTCTATTGCATTCCATTCCATTCCATTCTTTTCCACTGAACACATTCCACTCCACTCCAATCCATTGCATTCCATTCCATTCAATTCAAATCCACTCTTCTACACTCCACTCTTTTCCACTCCACTGCATTCCATCCCTTCCCATTCGCCTTCATTCCTGTCAACTCCATTCCTTTCCATTCCATCCCATTCCTTTCCATTCCATTGCGTTCCATTCCATTTCTTTCCACTCCATTCCACTCCACTCCACTCCCTTCCTTTCTTCTCCATTCCACTCCAATTCACTACAATGCACTTTTTTCCATTCCATTCCATTCTATTCGTTTCCACTGCATTCCATTACATTCCGTTCCCCTCTCTTCTGTTCTGTTCCATTCTGTTCCATACCATTCCATTCCATTCCATTCTAATCCCCCCCATGCAATTCCACTCGAATCAACTGCATTCCATTCCATTCCATTCCATTCCACCTGAATCCACTCTACTCCCCTCCATTCCACTGCCCTCCACTCCACTCCATTCCATTCCTTTCCATTCCACTCCACTCCACTCCACTCCTCTTCATTCCATTCAATGCCAATACACTGCTCTGCACTCCACTCCATTCCATTCCATTCCATTCCATTCCATTCCATTCCATTCCATTCCATTCCTTTTCATTCCGTTCCATTGTATTCCATTCCTTTCCATTACCTTCCATTCCATTCAATTCTACTCCAATCCACTCCACTCCAATCCACTGTATTTCATTCCATTTGATTGTATTGCATTACAATCCATTCAAATCTGCTCTTCTGCACTCCACTAGTCTCCGCTCCACTGCATTCCATTCCTTCCCATTCACCTCCATTCCAGTCCACTCTATTTCATTCCATTCCACTCCACTCTACTCCCTTCTTGTCTTCTCCGTTCCACTCCAATGCACTGCACTGTATTATTTCCACTCCATTCCATTCCATTCCATTTTATTCCATTCCATTCTGTTGCATTCCATGCTTTTCCAGTAGAATCCACTCCCCTCCCCTGCAATCCGTTCCATTGCATTCCATTCAATTCATGTCCCCTCTTCTTCACTCCACTCCTCTCCTTCCAAATGCATTCCATTCCTTCCCATTCGCCTCCATTCCAATCCACTCAATTCCATTCCATTCCATACCTTTCCATTCCATTCCATTCTACTCTATTCCACTTCAATCCACTCCTTTCCTATATTCTCCTTTCCACTCCACTGCACTCCACTGCACTTTTTGCCATTCCATTCCATTCCATTCTATTCCTTTCCACTCCATTCCATTCGCAACCACGCAACTTCAATCCAAATCACAGCATTCCCTTCCATTCTTATCCATTCCATTCCATTTCACATGAATCCACTCTACTCCCCTCCATTCCACTCCACTCCACTCCATTCCTTTCCTTCCCATTCCACTCCACTCCACTACACTCCTCTCCATTTCATTCATTTCCAAAAATCTGCACTCCATTCCACTCCACTCCAATCCATTGCATTCCATTCCATTCAATTCAAATCCACTCTTCTACACTCCACTCTTTTCCACTCCACTGCATTCCATTCCTTCCCATTCGCCTTCATTCCTGTCAACTCCATTCCTTTCCATTCCATCCCATTCCTTTCCATTCCATTGCGTTCCATTCCATTTCTTTCCACTCCATTCCACTCCACTCCTCTCCCTTCCTTTCTTCTCCATTCCACTCCAATTCACTCCAATGCACTTTTTTCCATTCCGTTCCGTTCTATTCGTTTCCATTGCATTCCATTACATTCCGTTCCCCTCTCTTCTGTTCTGCACCATTCTGTTCCATACCATTCCATTCCATTCCATTCTAATCCCCTCCATGCAACTCCACTCGAATCCACTGCATTCCATTCCATTCCATTCCATTCCATTCCATTCCATTCCATTCCATTCCACCTGAATCCACTCTACTCCCCTCCATTCCACTGCCCTCCACTCCACTCCCTTCCATTCCTTCCCATTCCACTCCACTCCACTACACTCCTTCATTCTATTCAATGCGAATACACTGCTCTGCACTCCACTCCATTCCATTCCATTCCATTCCATTCCTTCATTCCATTCCTTTTCATTCCGTTCCATTGTATTCCATCCCTTTCCATTACTTTCCATTCCATTCCATTCTACTCCAATCCACTCCACTCCAATCCACTGTATTTCATTCCATTTGATTGCATTGCATTACAATCAATTCAAATCCGCTCTTCTACACTCCACTGGTCTCCGCTCCACTGCATTCCATTCCTTCCCTTTCACCTCCATTCCAGTCCACTCTATGTCATTCCATTCCACTGCATTCCACTCCACTCCACTCCCTTCTTCTCTTCTCCATTCCACTCCAATGCACTGCACTGTATATTTTCCACTCCATTCCATTCCGTTGCATTCCATTCCATTCCATTTTATTCCATTCCATTCTGTTGCATTCCATGCTTTTCGAGTAGAATCCACTCCCCTCCGCTGCAATACGTTCCATTGCATTCCATTCAATTCAAGTCCCCTCGTCTTCACTCCATTCCTCTCCTTCTGAATGCATTCCATTCCTTCCCATTCGCCTCCATTCCAATCCACTCAATTCCATTCCATTCCATTCCTTTCCATTCCATTCCATTCTACTCCATTCCACTTCAATCCACTCCTTTCCTATATTCTCCTTTCCACTCTACTGCACTCCACTGCACTTTTTGCCATTCCATTCCATCCTATTCCTTTCCACTCCATTCCACACGCAACCACGCAACTTCACTCCAAATCACAGCATTCCCTTCCATTCTAATCCATTCCATTCCATTACACATGAATCCACTCTACTCCCCTCCATTCCACTCCACTCCACTCCATTCCTTTCCTTCCCATTCCACTCCACTCCACTACACTCCTCTCCATGTCATTCATTTCCCAAAATCTGCACTCCATTCCACTCCACTCCAATCCATTGCATTCCATTCCATTCAATTCAAATCCACTCTTCTACACTCCACTCTTTTCCACTCCACTGCATTCCATTCCTTCCCATTCGCCTTCATTCCTGTCAACTCCATTGCTTTCCATTCCATCCCATTCCTTTCCATTCCATTGCGTTCCATTCCATTTCTTTCCACTCCATTCCACTATACTCCTCTCCCTTCCTTTCTTCTCCATTCCACTCCAATTCACTACAGTGCACTTTTTTCCATTCCATTCCATTCTATTCGTTTCCACTGCATTCCATTACATTCCGTTCCCCTCTCTTCTGTTCTGTTCCATTCTGTTCCATACCATTCCATTCCATTCCATTCTAATCTCCTCCATGCAACTCCACTCGAATCCACTGCATTCCATTCCATTCCATTCCATTCCATTCCATTCCATTCCATTCCACCTGAATCCACTCTACTCCCCTCCATTCCACTGCCCTCCACTCCACTCCCTTCCATTCCTTCCCATTCCACTCCACTCCACTCCACTCCTCTTCATTCCATTCAATTCCAATACACTGCTCTGCACTCCAATCCATTCCATTCCATTCCATTCCATTCCATTCCATTCCATTCCATTCCATTCCATTCCATTCCATTCCATTCCATTCCATTCCATTCCATTCCATTCCATTCCATTCCTTTTCATTCCGTTCCATTGTATTCCATTCCTTTCCATTACTTTCCATTCCATTCCATTCTACTCCAATCCACTCCACTCCAATCCACTGTATTTCATTCCGTTTGATTGTATTGCATTACAATCCATTCAAATATGCTCTTCTGTACTCCACTAGTCTCTGCTCCACTGCATTCCATTCCTTTCCATTCACCTCCATTCCAGTCCACTCTATTTCATTCCATTCCACTGCATTCCACTCCACTCCACTCCTTTCTTCCCTTCTCCATTCCACTCCAATGCACTGCACTGTATTTTTTCCACTCCATTCCATTCCATTGCATTCCATTCCATTCCATTTTATTCCATTCCTTTCTGTTGCATTCCATGCTTTTCCAGTAGAATCCACTCCCCTCCCCTGCAATCCGTTCCATTGCATTCCATTCAATTCATGTCCCCTCTTCTTCACTCCACTCCTCTCCTTCCAAATGCATTCCATTCCTTCCCTTTCGCCTCCATTCCAATCCACTCAATTCCATTCCATTCCATTCCTTTCCATTCCATTCCATTCTACTCCATTCCACTTCAATCCACTCCTTTCCTATATACTCCTCTCCACTCCACTGCAATCCACTGCACTTTTTGCCATTCCATTCCATTCCATTCCATTCTATTCATTTCCACTCCATTCCATTCGCAACCACACAACTTCACTCCAAATCACAGCATTCCATTCCATTCTAATCCATTCCATTGTATTTCACATGAATCCGCTCTACTCCCCTCCATTCCACTCCACTCCACTCCATTCCTTTCCTTACCATTCCACTCCACTGCCCTCCACTCCTCTCCATTTCATTCATTTCCCAAAATCTGCACTCCATTCCTCTCCACTCCAATCTATTGCATTCCATTCCATTCAATTCAAACCCACTCTTCTACACTCCACTCTTTTCCACTCCACTGCATTCCATTCCTTCCCATTCGCCTTCATTCCTGTCAACTCCATTCCTTTCCATTCCATCCCATTCCTTTCCATTCCATTGCGTTCCATTCCATTTCTTTCCACTCCATTCCACTCCACTCCACTCCCTTCCTTTCTTCTCCATTCCACTCCAATTCACTCCGATGCACTTTTTTCCATTCCATTCCATTCTATTCGTTTCCATTGCATTCCATTACATTCCATTCCCCTCTCTTCTATTCTGTTCCATTCTGTTCCATACCATTCCATTCCATTCCATTCTAATCCCCTCCATGCAACTCCACTCGAATCCACTGCATTCCATTCCATTCCATTCCTTTCCACCTGAATCCACTCTACTCCCCTCCATTCCACTGCCCTCCACTCCACTCCCTTCCATTCCTTCCCATTCCACTCCACTCCACTCCACTCCTCTTCATTCCATTCAATGCCAATACACTGCTCTGCACTCCACTCCATTCCATTCCATTCCTTTTCATTCCGTTCCATTGTATTCCATTCCTTTCCATTACTTTCCATTCCATTCCATTCTACTCCAATCCACTCCACTCCAATCCACTGTATTTCATTCCATTTGATTGTATTGCATTCCAATCAATTCAAATCCGCTCTTCTGCACTCCACTAGTCTCTGCTCCACTGCATTCCATTCCTTCCCATTCACCTCCATTCCAGTCCACTCTATTTCATTCCATTCCACTGCATTCCACTCCACTCCACTCCCTTATTCTCTTCTCCATTCCACTCCAATGCACTGCCCTGTATTTTTTCCACTCCATTCCATTCCATTGCATTCCATTCCATTCCATTTTATTCCATTCCATTCTGTTGCATTCCATGCTTTTCCAGTAGAATCCACTCCCCTCCCCTGCAATCCGTTCCATTGCATTCCATTCAATTCAAGTCACCTCTTCTTCACTCCACTTCTCTCCTTCCGAATGCATTCCCTTCCTTCCCATTCGCCTCCATTCCAATCCACTCAATTCCATTCCATTCCATTCCTTTCCATTCCATTCCATTCTACTCCATTCCACTTCAATCCACTCCTTTCCTATATTCTCCTTTCCACTCCACTGCACTCCACTGCACTTTTTGCCATTCCATTCCATTCCATTCTATTCATTTCCACTCCATTCCATTCGCAACCATGCAACTTCACTCCAAATCACAGCATTCCCTTCCATTCTAATCCATTCCATTTCATTTCACATGAGTCCACTCTACTCCCGTCCATTCCACTCCACTCCACTCCATTCCTTTCCTTCCCTTTCCACTCCACTCCACTACACTCCTGTCCATTTCATTCATTTCCCAAAATCTGCACTCCATTCCACTCCATTCCAATCCATTACATTCCTTTTCATTCCGTTCCATTGTATTCCATTCCATTCCATTACATTACTCTCCATTCCATTCCATTCTACTCAAATTCACTCCACTCCAATCCACTCTATTCTACTCTATTCCATTCCATTCCATTCCGTTCCCTTCCATTCCATTCCATTCCATTCCATTCCATTCCATTCCATTGTATTCCATTCCATTCAATTCAATTCCACTCTTATCCTCTCCACTCCCCTCTGCTCCACTGAATTCCTTTCCTTCCCATTCGCCTCCCTTCCATTCCATTCCATTCCATTCCATTCCATTCCATTCCATTAAATTGCTGTCCTTACCACTTCACTCCATTGCCTTCCTTTCCTCTCCACTCCACTTAACTACACTGTACTGCACATTTTTCCATTCCATTCCATTCCATTCAATTCAAATCCCCTCTTCTCCTCTCCATTGCTCTGCTCTCCACTGTATTCCATTCCTTCCCATTCACCTCCTTTCCAGTCAACTGCATACCATTGCATTCCTTTCCATTCCCTTCCCTTCCCTTCCATTCCATTCCATTCCATTCCACCCCACTCCCTTCTTTTCTTCTCCATTCCTCTCCACTGCACTACACTGCACTTTTTTCCATTCCATTCTTGGTGTTCCATTGCGTTCTTTTCCATTCCATTCCATTCCATTTCATTGCATTCCATTTCCCACCACGCAACTCCACTCCAATCCACTGTATTCCATTCCATTCCAATCTAATCCATTCCATTCCATTCCACCTGATAACACTCTACACCCATCCATTCCACACCACTCCACTCCATTCCATTCCTTCCCATTCCACTCCACGCCACTGCACTCCACTACATTCCGTTCAATTCAAATACACTGCACTCCACTCCATTCCAGTCCTTTCCATTACTTTTCTTTCCATTCCTTTTTATTCCAGTCCATTCCATTCCATTCTACTATGAACCACTCAACTCCGATCCACTGCATTCCATTCCATTCCATTCCATTCGTTTCCATTCCATTCCATTCCATTCATTTCCATTCCATTCCATTCCTTTGCATTCCATTCTGCTACCAACCACTCAAATCCAATCAACTGCATTCCGTTCCATTCCATTCCATTCGTTTCCATTCCATTCCATTCCATTCAAATCCACTCTTCTGAACTCCACTCCTCTCCACACCACTGCATTCCATTCCTTCCCATTCAGCTCCATTGAAATCCACTCCATTCCATTCCATTCCATTCCGTTCCATTCTATTTCATTCCATTCCATTCCATTCCATTCCATTCCATTCCATCCCATTCCATTCCACTGCATTCCAATCAAATGTAATCCCTTCGTTTCTTCTGCGTGCCTCTCCACCGCACTCCACTGGACGTTTTTCCATTCCATTCCATTCCAGTCCCTTCCCTTCTATTCCATTCCTTTCCATTCCTTTCAATTCCTTTCCATTTCATTCCTTTGCATTCCATTCCATTCCATTCCTTTCTATTCCATTCCATTCCATTCCTTTCCATTCCATTCCTTTCTTTTCTACTAGAATCCACTCCACTACACTCGAATCCATTCCATTCCATTCAATTCAAGCGCATGCTTCAACACTCCACTCCTCTCCACTCCTCTGCATTCCATTCCTTCCCATTCGCCTCCATTCCAGTCCACTCCATTCCATTGCATTCCATTCCATTCCATTCCATTCCATTCCATTCCATTCCATTCCATTCCATTCCATTGCATTCCATTCCATTCCATTCCTTTGCATCCCATTCCATTCTATTCCATTCCATTGCATTGCATTCCATTCCATTCCATTCCATTCCATTCCATTCCATTGCATTCCATTCCGTTCTGTTCCGTTCCATTCCATTCCATTCCATTCCATTGCATTCCATTCCATTCCATTCCATTCCATTCCATTCCATTCCATTCCATTCCATTCCATTCCCTTCTTTTCCACTAGAATCCTGTCCACTCCACTCTAATCCATGCCATTCCATTCCATTCAATTCATATCCACACTTCTCGACTCCACTCCTCTCGACTCCACTCCTCTCGACTCCACTGCATTGCATTCCTACCCATTCAATTCCATTCGAGTCCACTCCATTCCATTCCATTCTATTCCATTCCATTCTTTTCCATTCCATTCCATTCCATGCCACTCCACTCCATTCCCTTCATTTCTTCTCCATTCCACTCTACTGCTCTCCACTGCAGTTTTTTCCATTCCATTCCATTGCATTGTGTTTCATTCCATTTCATTCTAGTCCTTTCCATTCCTTTCTATTCTATTCCATTCACCTCCATTCCATTCCATTCCATTCCATTCCATTCCATTCCATTCCATTCCATTCCATTCCATTCCATTGCATATCATTCCATTGCATTCCATTGCTGTCGTTCCATTCTGTTCCATTCCGTTCCATTTCGTATCATTCCATTCCATTCTGTTCCATGCAACTGCACTCAAATCCACTGCATTCCCTTCCCTTCTATTCTATTCCATTCCATTCCACCTGAATCCACTTTACTCCCTTCCATTGCACTCCAATCCAATCCAATCCATTCCTTTCATTCCCATTACACTCCAATCCACTACACTCCTTTCCATTGCATTCCATTGCATTCATATCCCCTTGAATCCACTACACTCCACCGCAATCCATTCCATTCCGTTCAAATCCACTCTTCTCCACTCCACGACTCTTTACTCCACTGCATTCCATTCCTTCCCATTTACCTCCATTCCAGTACACTCCATTCCATTCCATTCCATTCCATTCCATTCCAATCCACTCCATTCCACTCCACTCCACTCCCTTACTTTCTTCTCCCCTCCACTCCACTGCACTCCACTGTACTTTTTCCATTCTGTTCCATTCCTTTCCATTCCATTGCATTCCATTCCATACTAATGTTTTCAGCTAGAATACACTCCACTCCACTCTAATCATTTCCATTTCATTCCATTCAATTCAAATCCACTCTTCTCCACTAAATTCCTCTCCAATCCACTGCATTCCATTCCTTCCCGTTTGCCTCCACTGCAGTCCACTCCATTCCTTTCCATTCCACTCCACTGCATTCCATTCCATTCCATTCCATTCCATTCCATTCCACTCCACTCCATTCCACTCCACTCCACCCATTCCACTCCGCTCCACTCCACTCCAATCCATTCTTCTCCATTCCACTCCACTGCACTCCATTGCATGGTTTTCCATTCCATTGCATTCCATTCCATTCCATTCCATTGTGTTCCATTCCATTGCATTTCTTTCCATTAAATTCCATTCTACATCAATCCATGCCACTCCAAGGCACTGCTTTCCTTTCCATTCCATTCCATTAAATTCCATTTCATTGCATTCGATTCCATTCCATTCAATTCCATTCCATTCATTTCCACTAGAGACCCCTCCACTCCAATCCAATCCATTCCATACCATTACATTCAATTCAAATCCACTCTTCTCCACTCCACTAATCTCCACTCCTCTGCATTCCGTTCCTTCCCATTCATGTCCGTTTCAGTCCACTCCTCTCCATTCTATTCCATTCCATTCCATTCCATTCAATTGCACTCCACTCCATTCTACTCCACTCCACTCACTTCATTTCTTCTCTTTTCCAGTCCATTAATCTCTACAGTGCTTTTTTCCATACCATTCCATTCCTTTCCATTCCCTTCTTTTGCACTAGAATCCATTCCACTCCACTCCAATCCATTCTATTCCATTCCATTCCATTCAATTCCAGCCCACTCTTCTCCACTCCACTCATCTCCTCTCAACTGCATTCCATTCCTTCCCATTCGCCTCCATTCCAATCCATTCCATTCCGTTCCTTTCCACTCCATTCCACTCTAATGGACTCCCTTCCTTTCTTCTCCATTCCACTCCACTGCACCCCACTGCATTTTTGTCCATTCCTTTCCCTTCCATTCAATCCATTCCATTCCATTATTTTCCACTAGAACCCACTCCAGTCCACCCCAGTCCAATCCATTCCATTCTATCCAAATCCACTGTTCTCAGCTACGCTCATCTCCACAATCTGTATTCCATTTTTTCCCATTTGGCTCCATTCCAGTCCACTCCATTCCATTAGATTCCATTCCATTCCACTCCTTTCCAATCCACTCCACTCCCTTCCTTTCTTCTCCTTTCCACTCCACTGCACTCCAGTGCATTTTTTCCATTCCATTCCATTCCATTCCACTCGATTCCATTCCATTCCAATCCATTCCATTCCATTCCATTCCATTCCATTCCATTCCATTCCAATCCAATCCATTCCATTCCATTCCATTCCATTCCATTCCATTCCATTCCATTCCCTTCCACGCAACTGGACTCCAATCAACTGCATTCCAGTCTATTCCATTCTATTCCATTTATTTACATTGCATTCCAATCAATTCAAATCCACTCTCTCCACTCCACACCTCTGCACTCCTCTGCATTCCATTCCTTCCAATTTGCCTCCATTCCAGTCCACTCTCCATTCCATTCCATTCCATTCCATTCCATTCCATTCCATTCCATTCCACACTATTCTATTCTCTTCCTTTCTTTCAACAAATTCTCAATCTATCACCCTGGCTCGATTGCAGTGGCACAATATCAGCTCACATTTTTTTCACCGTTCCATTCCATTCCATTCCATTCCATTCCACGACATTCCATTCCATTGAATTTCATTCCATTCCATTCCATTCCGTTCCATTGCACTCCATTCCATTCCATTCCATTCCACTCCATTCCATTCCATTGCACTCCATGCAATTCCACACTATTCTATTATTTTCCTTTCTTTCAACAAGTTTTCAATCTGTCACACTGGGTGGATTGCAGTGGCACAATGTCTGCTCACATTTTATTTCACTTTGCAATTCCATTCCATTCCATTCATTTCACCCCATTTCTTTCATCTTTTTCCATTGCACTCCATTCCACTGCATTCCATTCCATTCCATTCCATTGCATTCCAATCCATTCCATTGTGTTCCATTCCATTGCATTCCATTCCATTCTATTCCATTCCATTGCATTCCATTCCATTCTATTCAATTCCATTCGATTCCATTGAATTCCACACTATTCTATTCTATTCATTTTTTTAAAGAAGCTCTCAATCTGTCACCGTGGCTGGATTGCAGTGGCACAATATCAGCTCACATTTAATTTCACTGTTTCCTTCCATTCCATTCAATTCCATTGCATCCCATTCCATTCCATTTCATTGCATTCCTTTCCATTTCACTCCATTCCATTCCATTCCATTCCATTCCATTCCATTCCACACTAGTCTGTACTCTTCCTTTCTTTCAACAATTTCTCAATCTGTCACCCTGGCTGAATTGCAGTGGCACAAGGTCAGCTCACATTTCATTTCACCATTCCATTCGATTCCATTCTATTCCATTCCATTCCATTCCATTCCATTCCAATCCATTCCATTCCATTCCATTCATTTCCATTCTTTTCCAGTCCATTCCATTCCATTCCACTTCTTTCCATTCCATTCCATTCCATTCCTTTCTATTCCATTCAATTCCACTCCATTCCACACTATTCTATTCTATTACTTTCTTCCAAAAATTTCTCAATGTGACACCCTGGCTGGATTGCAGTGGCTCAAAGTCAGCTCAAATTTTATTTCACCCTTCCATCCCATTTTATTCCATTCCATTCCATTCCATTTCATTCCATTCCATTCCATTCCATTCCATTCCATTCCATTCCATTCCATTCCATTCCATTCCTTTCCATTCCATTGCTTTCCACTCTATTCTGTTTTATTCCTTGATTTCAAATTGTTCTCAGTCACTCACCTGGGCTGGATTGAGGTGTCACAATATCAGCTCATATTTTATTTCACCGTTGCATTCCATTCCATTAAATTAGATTTCACTCCATTTCATTTCATACAATTCCTTTCCTTTCCTTTCCATTGCACTCCAGTCCATTCCATTGCATTCCATTCCATTCCATTTCATTCCATTCCGTTGCATTCCATTCCATTCCATTCCCTTCCATTCCATTCCATTCCTTTCCCTTCCATTCCACACAATTCTATTCTATTCCTTTCTTTCATCAATTTCTCAATCTGTCATCCTGGCTGGATTGCAGTGGCACAATATCAGCTCACACTTTATTTCACCGTTCCAATCCATTCCATTCCATCATATTCCATTCCAATTCATTTAATTCCATTTCATTTAATTCCATTCCATTCCATTCCGTATTATTGCTCTCCATTCCATTCCATTCCCTTCCATTCCATTCCATTCCATTCCAGTCCAATCCATTCCATTCCAATCCATTCAATTCCATTGAATTCCATTCCATTCCATTCCATTTCATTCCATTCCGTTCCTTCCACTCCATTGCACTCCATTCCATTCCATTCCATTCCTTTCCCTTCCATTCCACACAATTCTATTCTATTCCTTTCTTTCAACAATTTCTCAATCTGTCATCCTGGCTGGATTGCAGTGGCACAATATCAGCTCACACTTTATTTCACCGTTCCAATCCATTCCATTCCATCATATTCCATTCCAATTCATTTAATTCGATTTCATTTAATTCCATTCCATTCCATTCCGTATTATTGCTCTCCATTCCATTCCATTCCCTTCCATTCCATTCCATTCCATTCCATTCCATTCCATTCCATTCCATTCCATTTATCGCATACCATCCCATTCCATTTCACTCCTTTCCATTCCATTCCATTCTACAATTTTCTATTCTATTCCTTTCTTTCAACAAGTTCTCAATCTGTCACCCTGGCTGGATTGCAGTGGCACAATGTTAGCTCACATTTTATTTCACCATTCCATTCCATTTCATTCAATTCCATTCCATTCCATTTCATTCCATTCTGTTCCATTCCGTTCTATTGCTCTCAATTCCATTCCATTCCATTCCATTCCATTTCATTTCATTCCATTCCATTCCACTCCAATCCACTCGACTCCATTCCATTCCATTCCATTCCACACTATTCTATTCTATTCCTTTCCTTCAACACATTCTCAATCTGTCACCCTGTCTTTATTGCAGTGGCAGTATGTCAACTCACATTTTATTTCGCTGTTCTATTCCAGTCCATTCCATTCCATTCCATTCCCTTCCATTTCATTCCATTCCATTCAATTCCATTCCATTGCACTCCATTCCATACCGTTCCATTCCATTCCATCCCATCCCATCATATCCCATCCCATCCCATCCCATCCCATCCCATTCTACTCAATTCCATTCCATTCCATTCCATTCCATTCCATTGACACTATTCTTCTCTATTCCTTTCTTTCATCAATTTCTCAATCTGTCACCCTGTCTGGATTGCAGTGGCACAATGTTAGCCCTCATTTTATTTCACTGTTCCATTCCATTCCATTTCATTACATTCAATTCCATTCCATTCCGTTCCATTTCATTGCAATCCGTTCCATTCCGTTCCATTCCACTCCATTCCATTCGATTCCATTAGATTCCATTCCATTCCATTGCATTGCATTCCACAATATTCTATTCTATTCCTTTCTTTCAATTAGTTCTCCATCTGCCTGCCTTACTGGATTGCAGTGGCACAATTTCTGCTCACATTTTATTTCACAGTTCCATTCCATTCCAATCCATTCCATTCCATTTCATTCCATTATATTCCATTCCATTTCATTCCACTCCATTCCATTCCATTGCACTCCATTCTATTCTATTCCATTCCATTCCATTGTATTCCATTCCATTCCATTCCATGCCATTCCATTCCATTCCATTCCATTCAATTCCTTTCCACAGTTTTCTATTCTATTCCTTTCTTCCAACAAGTTCTCAATCTTTAACACTGGCTGGATTGCAGGGGCACAATGTCATCTCACATTTTATTTTACCGTTCCATTCCATTCCATTCCATTCCATTCCATTCCATTCCATTCCATTCCATTCCGTTCCATTTTGTTCCATTCCTTTCCATTCCATGCCATTCCATGCCATACCATTCCTTTCCTTTCCATTCCATTCCATTCCATTCCATTCCATTCCATTCCATTCCACACAATTCTGTTCCATTCCTTTCTTTCAGCAAGTTCTCAATCTGTCACCGTGGCTGGATTCCTGTAGCACAATGTCAGCTCACATTTTATTTCACCATTCCATTCCATTCCATTGCATTGCATTCCATTCCATTCCATTCATTTCATTCCATTCCGTTCCATTCCATTCCATTGCACACCATTCCATACCATTCTGTTTCATTCCATTCCTTTCCATTCCGTTCCATTCCGCTCCATTCCATTCCATTCCATTACGTTCTGTTCCATTCCATTCCATTGCATTCCATTCCATTCCATTCCATTCCGTTCCAATCCATTCCACACTATTTTATTCTATACCTTTCTTTCAACAAGCTTTCAATCTCTCCCCATGGCAAGATTGCAGTGGCAAAATGTCACCTCACGTTTTATTTCACTGTTCCATTCCATTCCATTGCGAACTATTCCACTCCATTCCATTCCATTCCAGTCCATTTCGTTCCATTCCATTCCATTCCATTACATTACATTCCGATCTATTCCACTCCATTCCATTCCATTCCAGTCCATTTCATTCCATTCCATTCCATTCCATTCCATTCCATTACATTACATTCCGATCCATTCATTCCATTCCAATCCATTCCACACTATTTTATTCTATACCTTTATTTCAACTAGTTTTCAGTCTTTCACCATGACTGGATTGCAGTGGCAAAATGTCACCTCACGTTTTATTTCACTGCTCCATTCCATTCTCTTCCATTCCATTCCATTCAATCCCAGTCCATTTCATTCCATTCCGTTCAATTGTACTCCTTTGCTTTCCATTCCGTTCCAATCCCTTCCATTCCATTCCTTTTCTTTCCTTTCCATTCCATTCCATTCTTTCATTTCCTTTCTTTCTTTCCTTTCCATTCCATTCCATTACACTGCATTCCATTCCATTCCACTCCATTCCATTCCATTCCATTCCACTCCACTCCACTCCAATCTTCTGCAGCCCACTGGAGTCCATTGCAATCCATTGCATTCCTTTCCATTCTGTTCCAGACAATTCTTGTCTATTCCTTTCTTTAAACAATTCTCAATATGTCACCCAGGCTGGATTGCAGTGGCAAAATGTCAGCTCACATTTTATTTCACCATTCCATTCCATTCCATTCCATTCCATTCCATTCCATTCCATTCCATTGCATTCCATTCCATTCCATTTTGTTCCATTCCTTTCCATTCCATTCCATTCCTTTCCATTTCTTTCCATTCCATTCCGTTCACTTCCATTCCATCCAAACCCAGCCCATCCCGTTCCATTCCATTCCATTGCATTCCATTCCATCCCATCCCATCCCATTCCATTCCATCCCATTCCATTCCATTACACACTATTCTATTCTATTCGTTTGTTTAAACAAGTTCTCAATCTGACACCGTGGCTGGATTACAGTGGCATTATGTCAGCTCACATTTTATTTCACTGTTCTATTCCATTCCATTCCATTCCATTCCATTCCATTCCATTCCATTCCTTTCCATTCCATTCCATTCCTTTCCATTACAATCCATTCCATTGCATTCCTTTCCAAATATTCTATTGTATTCCTTTCTTTCAACAAGATCTCAGTCTGTCAGCCTTGCTGGATTGCAGTGGCACAATGTCGGCTTACATTTTATTTTACTGTTCCATTCCATTCCATTCCAATGCATTCCGTTCCGTTCCGTTCCGTTCCATTCCATTCCATTTCATTGCTTTACGTTCCATTTGGTTCCATTGCAGTCCATTCCGTTCCATTCTCTTCCATTCCATGTCATTGCATTCTGTTCCATTCCGTTCCATTGCACTCCATTCCTTTCCATTCCATTCCATTGCACTCCATTCCTTTCCATTCCATTCCATTCCATTCCATTTATCACATACCATCCCATTCCATTTCATTCCTTTCCATTCCATTCCATTCTACACTTTTCTATTCTATTCCTTTCTTTCAACAAGTTCTCAATCTGTCACCCTGGCTGGATTGCAGTGGCACAATGTTAGCTCACATTTTATTTCACCATTCCATTCCATTTCATTCCATTCCATTCCATTTCATTCCATTCTGTTCCATTCCGTTCTATTGCTCTCAATTCCATTCCATTCCATTCTGTTCCATTCCGTTCTATTGCTCTCAATTCCATTCCATTCCATTCCATTTCATTTCATTCCATTCCATTCCACTCCAATCCACTCAACTCCATTCCATTCCATTCCACACTATTCTATTCTATTCCTTTCCTTCAACAAATTCTCAATCTGTCACCCTGTCTTTATTGCAGTGGCAGTATGTCAACTCACATTTTATTTCCCTGTTCTATTCCAGTCCATTCCATTCCATTCCATTCCCTTCCATTTCATTCCATTCCATTCCATTCCATTCCATTCCATTGCACTCCATTCCATACCGTTCCATTCCATTCCATCCCATCCCATCACATCCCATCCCATCCCATCCCATCCCATCCCATCCCATTCTACTCAATTCCATTCCATTCCATTCCATTCCGTTCCATTCCATTCCATTGACACTATTCTTTTCTATTCCTTTCTTTCATCAAGTTCTCAATCTGTCACCCTGTCTGGATTGCAGTGGCACAATGTTAGCCCTCATTTTATTTCACTGTTCCATTCCATTCCATTTCATTACATTCAATTCCATTCCATTCCGTTCCATTTCATTGCAATCCGTTCCATTCCATTCCATTGCACTCCATTCCATTCGATTCCATTAGATTCCATTCCATTCCATTGCATTGCATTCCACAATATTCTATTCTATTCCTTTCTTTCAATTAGTTCTCCATCTGCCTGCCTTACTGGATTGCAGTGGCACAATTTCTGCTCACATTTTATTTTACAGTTCCATTCCATTCCAATCCATTCCATTCCATTTCATTCCATTATATTCCATTCCATTTCATTCCACTCCATTCCATTCCATTGCACTCCATTCTATTCTATTCCATTCCATTCCATTGTATTCAATTCCATTCCATTGCATTCCATTCCATTGCATTCCATTCCATTCCTTTCCACAGTTTTCTATTCTATTCCTTTCTTCCAACAAGTTCTCAATCTTTAACACTGGCTGGATTGCAGGGGCACAATGTCATCTCACATTTTATTTTACCGTTCCATTCCATTCCATTCCATTCCATTCCATTCCATTCCATTCCATTCCATTCCATTTTGTTCCATTTTGTTCCATTCCTTTCCATTCCATTCCATTCCTTTCCATTTCTTTCCATTCCCTTCCGTTCACCTTCATTCCATCCAAACCCAGCCCATCCCGTTCATTCCATTCCATTCCATTCCATTCCATTCATTCCATTCCATTCCATCCCATCCCATCCCATCCCATTCCATCCCATCCCATTCCATTCCATTACACACTATTCTATTCTATTCGTTTGTTTAAACAAGTTCTCAATCTGACACCGTGGCTGGATTACAGTGGCATTATGTCAGCTCACATTTTATTTCGCTGTTCTATTCCATTCCATTCCATTCCATTCCATTCCATTCCATTCCATTCCTTTCCATTCCATTCCATTCCTTTCCATTACAATCCATTCCATTGCATTCCTTTCCATAATATTCTATTGTATTCCTTTCTTTCAACAAGATCTCAGTCTATCACCCTTGCTGGATTACAGTGGCACAATGTCGGCTTACATTTTATTTTACTGTTCCATTCCATTCCATTCCATTCCATTCCATTCCATTCCGTTCCGTTCCATTCCATTCCATTCCATTCCATTTCATTGCTTTACGTTCCATTCGTTTCCATTGCATTCCATTCCGTTCCATTCCATTCCATTGCATTCCATTCTATTCCATTCCATTCCCTTCCATTCCATTCCATCCCATTCCATAGTATTCCATTGCGTTCCGTTCCATTCCACTTCATTCTGTTCCATTCCATTTTATTCCATTCCATTCCATTCCATTCCGTTCCATTCTATTCTATTCCTTTCTTTCAACAAGTTCCCTATCTGTCACCCTGGCTGGATTTCAGTGTCATAATATCAGCTTACATTTTATTTCAGCAATCCATTCCGTTCCATTCCATTCTATTTCATTCAATTCTGTTACATTCCATTCCATTGCACCCCATTCCGTTCCATTCCATTCCATTCCATTTCGTTCCATTCCATTCCAATCCATTCCACTCCAATAGAGGTCAGTCCACTCAAATCCACTCCATTCCACTCCATTCCATTCCGGTCCCTTCCATTCCACACTATTCTTTTCTATTCCTTTCATTAAATATTTCTCGATGTGTCTCCCTGGCTGTATTGCAGTGGCACAATGTCAGCTCTCATTTTATTTCACCATTCCTTTCCATTCCACTCCATTCCATCCCATCCCATTCCATTCCATTCCATTCCACACTATTCTATTCTATTGCTTTCTTTCTAAAAGTCGTCAATCTGTCACCCTGGCTGGATTGCAGTGGCACAATGTCAGCTTACATTTTATTTCACCATTTCATTCCACTCCACACCATTCCATTCCATTCAATTCCATTCCAATCCATTCCATTCCATTCCTTTCCATTCCATTCTGTTTCATTCCACTCCATTCCTTTCCGTTCCATTCCATTACATTCCATCCCATCCATTCCTGTTCCATTCCATTCAAGTGCATTCCTTTCCATTCCATTCCATTCCACACTATTCTATTCTATTCCTTTCTTTCAACAAGTTCTCAGTCTGTCACCCTGGCTGGACTGCAGTGGCACAATATCAGCTCACATTTTATTTCAAGGCCCCATTCCACTCCATTCAATTCCATTCCATTCCATTCCACTCCTTTCCATTCCATTCCACTCCTTTCCATTCCATTTCTTTCCTTTCCTTTCCATTCCATTCCTTTCCACTGCATTCCATTCCGTTCCATTCCATTCCAATCCATTCCATTCCATTCCATTCCATTGCCTTCCAATCCATTCCATTCCATTCTAGTCTATTCTATTCCATTTCATTCCACACTATTCTATTCTATTCCTTTCTTTCCACAAGTTCTCAATCTCTCACCCTGGTTGAATTGCAGTGGCACAAGGTCAGCTCACATTTTATTTCACTGTTCCATTCCATTTCATTCTATTCCATTCCATTCCGTTCTACTCCATTTTTTCCATTCCGTTCCATTCCAGACCATTGCACTCCACTCCGTTCCATTCCATTCCATTCCATTCCACTCCATTCCGTTCCATTCCATTGCACTCCATTCTTTTCCATTAAATTCCATTCCATTCCCTTCCATTCCATTACTTTCCATTCCTCTCTATTCTATTCTATACCTTTCTTTCTGCAAGTTCTCTATTTGTCACCCTGGCTGGATTGCAGTGGCACAATGTCAGCTCACAATTTATTTCACCTTTCCATTCCATTCCATTCCATTCCATTCCATTCCATTCCATTTCCATTCCCTTCCATTCCGTTCCATTTTGTTCCATTCCATTCCATTCCATTGCACTGCATTCCATTCCATTCTATTTATTTCCATTCCATTCCGTTCCGTTCCGTTCCGTTCCGTTCCGTTCCATTCCATTCCATTCCATTCCGTTCCATTCCATTCCCTTCAGTTCCATTCTCTTCCATTCCATTCCACACTATTCTATTCCTTTCCTTCAACAATTTCTCAATCTCTCTCCCTGGCTGGATTGCAGTGGCACAATGTCAGCTCACATTTTATTTCACTGTTCTGTTTTGTTCCGTTCCATTGCTTTCCATTCCATTTCGGTGTTTTCTGTTCCATAGCTCTCCATTCCATTTTGTTCCGTTCCGTTCCATTCCGTACTGTTCCATTCCACTCCATTCCATTCCATTCCATTCCCCACTATTCTATTCTATTCCTTTCTTTCAACAATTTCTCAATATGTCAACCTGGCTGGATTGCAGTGGCACAGTGTCAGGTCACATTTTATTTCACTGTTCCATTCCATTCCGTTCGATTCCATTCCATTTCATTCCATTCCATTTCCTTTCGTTCCATTTCACACCTTTCCATTCCATTCCGTTCCTTTCTGTTCCTATCTGTTCCATTCCATTCCATTCCATTTTGTTCCATTCTGTTCCTTTCCGTTCCATTGCACTACATTCCATTCCATTCCACCGTATTCTATTCTATTCCTTTCTTTCAACAATTTCTCCATTTGTCACCCTGGCTGAATTGCAGTAGCCCAATGTCAGCTCATATTTTATTTCACTGTTCCAATCCATTCCATTCCAATTCTTTTCATTCCATTCCAATTCATTGCATTCCATTCCATTCTGTTCCTTTGCACTCCTTCCAGTCCACTCCATTTCATTGCATTCCAACACACTCCATTCCATTCTGTTCCATCGCACTCCATTCTGTTCCATTCCATTCCATTCCATTCCATTCCATTCCATTCCATTCCGCACTATTCCTTTCTATTCCTTTCCTTCAACAAGTTCTTTGTCTGTCACCCTGGATGGATTGCAGTGGCACAAAGTCAGCTCACATTTTATTACACCGTTCTTTACTGTTCCATTCCATTCCATTCCATTTTGGTCTATTCCGTTCCATAGCACTCCATTCCATTCCATTCCGTTCCGTTCCATTCCGTACTCTTCTATTCCACTCCCTTCCATTCCATTCCTTTCCATTCCGTTCCACACTATTCTATTCTATTCCTTTCTTTCAACAAATTCTCAATCTGTCACCTTGGCTGGATTGCAGTGGCACAATGTTCGCTCACATTTTATTTCACCGTTCCATTCCATTCCATTCCATTCCATTTCCTTCATTTCCATTTCACAGCTTTCCATTCCATTCCTTTCCATTCTGTTCTGTTCCGTTCCATTCCATTCCATTCCATTTCCTTCCATTCTGTTTCTTTCCGTTCCATTGCACTCCATTCCATTGCATTCCATTCCATTCCAGCCTATTCTATTCTATTCCTTTCTTTCAACAATTTCTCAATTTGTCATCCTGGCTAGATTGCAGTGGCCCAATGGCTGCTCATAATTTATTTCACTGTTCCAATCCATTCCATTCCAATTCATTGCATTCTTTTCCAGTTCATTGCATTCCATTCCATTCTGTTCCTTTGCACTCCTTCTAGTCCACTCCATTTCATTGCGTTCCAACGCACTCCATTCCATTCTGTTCCATCGCACTCCATTCAGTTCCGTTCATTCCATTCCATTCCATTCCATTCCATTCCATTCCATTCCATTCCATTCCATTCCATTCCTCACTATTCTTTTCTATTCCTTTCCTTCAACAAGTTCTTAGTCTGTCACTCTGGCTGGATTGCAGTGGCACAAAGTCAGCTCACATTTTATTACACCGTTCTTTACTGTTCCATTCCATTCCATTCCATTTCAGTCTATTCCGTTCCATAGCACTCCATTCCTTTCCATTCTGTTCTGTTCCATTCCGTACTCTTCTGTTCCACTCCATTCCATTCCATTCCTTTCTATTCCCTTCCACACTATTCTCTTCTATTCCTTTCTTTCAACAAGTTCTCAATCTGTCACCCTGTCTGGATTGCAGTGGCACAATGTCAGCTCACATTTTATTTCAGCGTTCCATTCCATTCCATTCCATTCCATTCCATTCCATTCCATTCCATTCCATTTCCTTGCTTTCCATTTCACACCTTTCCATTCCATTCCTTTCTATTCTGTTCTGTTCCTTTGCATTCCATTCCATTCCATTTCCTTCCATTCTGTTCCTTTCCATTCCATTGCACTCCATTCCATTGCATTCCATTCCATTCCAGCCTATTCTACTGTATTCCTTTCTTTCAATAATTTCTCAATTTGTCACCCTGGCTAGATTGCAGTGGCCCAATGTCAGCTCACATTTTATTTCACTGTTCCATTCCATTCCATTCAATTCGTTGCATTCCATTCCATTCCATTCCTTTGCACTCCTTTCCATTCCACTCCATTTCATCCCGTTCCAACGCACGCCATTCCATTCCGTTCCATCGCACTCCATTCCATTCCATTCCATTCCATTCCATTCCATTCTATTTCATTCCACACTTTTCTCTTCTATTCCTTTCTTTCAACAAGCTCTCAATCTGTCACACTGGCTGGATTGCAGTGGCACAATATCTCCTCACATTTTATTTCAGTGTTCCATTCCATTCCATTCCAATCCATCCCATTTCATTCCATTTCATTATATTCCGTTCCATTTCACTCCATTCCGTTCCATTCCATTCCATTCAATTCCATTCTGTTCCATTCCGTTCCATTCCATTCCATTCCATTTTGTTCCTTTCCATTCCATTCTATTCCATTACCCTCCATTCCATTGCATTCCGCTCCACCCCACTCCAATCCACTCCACTCCACTCCATTCCACTCCACTCCACTCCATTCAAATCCATTGCATTCCATTCCACACTTTTCTATTCTATTCCTTTCTTTCAACAAGTTCTCAATCTGTCACCCCGGCTGGTTTGCAGTGGCACAATGTCAGCTCACATTTTATTTCACTGTTCTGTTCCTTTACATTCCATTGCATTCCATTTCATTCCATTCCATTCCATTCCATTCCATTCCATTCCATTCCATTCCATTCCATTCCTTTCCATTCCATTCCATTCCATTCCTTTGCATTCCATTCCATTCCATTCCATTCCATTCCTTCATTCCATTCCATTCTTTATTCATTCCATTCCTTCCCTTCCATTCCATTCCATTCTATTTGCACTATTCTATTCTATTGCTTTCTTTCAACAAGTTCTCAATCTTTCACCATGGCTAGATTTCAGTGGCAAAATGTCAGCTTACATTTTATTTCACCGTTCCATTCCATTCCATTCCTTTCCATCCCATTCCACTCCATTCCATTCCATTTTGTTCCATTCCGTTCCATTCCGTTCCATGTCACTCGATTACATTCCGTTCAATTCCAAACCATTCCTTCCTAACCCATCCCGTTTCATTCCATTCCATTCCATTCTATTAAATTCCATTCCATTCCAAGCCATACCATTCCATTCCTTTCTATTCCATTCCATTCCATTCAATTCCGTTCAATTCCATTCCATTCCTTTCCACACTATTCTATTCCATTCCTTTCTTTCAGCAAGTTCTCAATCTCTCACCATGGCTGGATTGCTGTAACACAATGTCAGCTCACATTTTATTTCACCGTTCCATTCCATTCCATTCCATTTCAATCCATTGCATTCCATTCCATTCCATTCCATTCCATTCCATTCCATTCCATTCCATTCCATTCCGTTCCATTGCATACCAATCCATTCCATTCCCTTTCATTCCATTCCGTTCCATTCCGTTCCATTGCACTCCATTCCATTCCATTCCAATCCATTCTTTTCCGTTTTATTTCATTTCATTCCATTCCATTCCATTCCATTGCACTCCACGCCACTCCACTCCACTACACTCCACTCAACTCAGCTGCAATCCACTCCACTCTTTTCCATTCCATATCATTCCATTCCATTCCACACTATTCTATTCAATTCCTTTCTTTAAATAAGTTTTCCACCTGTCACCATGGCTGGATTGCAGTGGCACAATGTCAGCTTTTAGTTTATTTCACTGTTCCATTCCATTCCATTCCATTCCATTAAATTCCATTCCATTCTGTTTCATTCCATTCCATTGCACTACATTCCATTCCATTCCATTCCATTCCATTCCATTCCATTCCATTCCATTCCATTCCATTCCATTCCATTGCATTCCATTCCATTCCATTCCATTCCATTCCATTTCCTTCCAACCCTTTCAATTCCATTATATTCCGTTCCATTCCATTCCATTCCATTCCATTCCCTTCTAGTGCACTACATTCCATTCCATTCCTTTCCATTCCCTTCTAGTGCACTACATTCCATTCCATTCTATTCCATTCCATTCCATTCCATTCCATTCCTTTCCATTCCCTTCTAGTGCACTACATTCCATTCCATTCCATTCCATTCCATTCCATTCCATTCCATTCTACTCAATTCCATTCCTTTTCATTGCATTCCTTTCCATTCCATTCCATTACACTCCATTCCTTTCTATTCCATTCCACTCCAGTCCACTCCAATCCACTCCATTACACTCCACTCCACTCCACTCCATTCCAGTCCATTCCATTCCATTCCACACTATTCTATTCTATTCCTTTCTTTTTATTAATATTATTATAGTTTAGGTTTTAGGGTACATGTGCACAATGTGCAGGTTTGTTACATATGTATCCATGTGCCATGTTGATTTCCTGCCCCCATTAACTCTCCATTTAGCATTAGATATATCTCCTAATGTTGTCCCTCCCCCATCCCCCAACCCCATAACAGTCTCCGGAGTGTGATGTTCCCTTTTCTGTGTCCATGAGTTCTGATTGTTCAATTCCCACCTATGAGTGAAAACATGCGGTGTTTGGTTTCTTGTCCTTGTGATAGTTTACTGAGAATGATGTTTTCCAATTTCATCCATGTCCTTACAAAGGACATGAACTCATCATTTTTTATGGCTGCATAATAATCCTTGGTGTATTTGGGCCACATTTTCTTAATCCAGTCTATCTTTGTTGGACATTTGTGTTGGTTCCAAGTCTTTGCTATTGTGAATAGTGCTGCAATAAACATACGTGTGCATGTGTCTTCACAGCAGCATGATTTATAGTCAATTGGGTATATACCCAGTAGTGGGATGGCTGGGTCAAATGGTATTTCTAGTTCTAGATCCCTGAGGAATCGCCACACTGACTTCCACAATGGTTGAACTAGTTTACAGTCCCACCAACAGTGTAAAAATGTTCCTATTTCTCCACATCCCCTCCAGCACCTGTTGTTTCCTGATTTTTTAATGATGGCCATTCTAACTGGTGTGAGATGGTATCTCACTGTGGTTTTGATTTGCATTTCTCTGATGGACAGTGATGATGAGCATTTCTTCATGTGTTTTTTGGCTGCATAAATGTCTTCTTTTGAGAAGTGTCTGTTCATGTCCTTCACCCACTTTTTGACAGGGTTGTTAGTTTTTTACTTGTAAATTTGTTTGAATTCATTGTAGATTCTGGATATTAGCCCTTTGTCAGATGAGGAAGTTGCAAAAATTTTCTCCTATTCTGCAGGTTGCCTGTTCACTCTGATGGTAGTTTCTTTTGCTGTGCAGAAGCTCTTTAGTTTAATTAGATCCCATTGGTCAATTTTGGCTTTTGTTGCCATTGCTTTTGGTGTTTTAGACATGAAGTCCTTGCCCACGCCTATGTCCTGAATGGTATTGCCTAGGTTTTCTTGGAGGATTTTAATGGTTTTAGGTCTAACATTTAAGTCTTTAATCCATCTTGAATTAATTTTTGTATAAGGTGTAAGGAAGGGATCCAATTTCAGCTTTCTACATATGGCTAGCCAGTTTTCCCAGCACAATTTATTAAATAGCGAATCCATTCCCCATTTCTTTTTTTTGTCAGGTTTGTCAAAGATCAGATAGTTGTAGATATGCGGCATCATTTCTGAGGGCTCTGTTCTGTTCCATTGATCTATGTCTCTGTTGTGGTACCTATACCATGCTGTTTTGGTTACTGTAGCCTTGTAGTATAGTTTGAAGTCAGGTATCGTGATGCCTCCAGCTTTGTTCTTTTGGCTTAGGATTGACTTGGTGATGCGGGATCTTTTTTGGTTCCATGTGAACTTTAAAGTAGTTTTTTCCAATTCTGTGAAGAAAGTCATTGGTAGTTTGATGGGGATGGCATTGAATCTAAAAATTACCTTCAGCAGTTTGGCCATTTTCACGATATTGATTCTTCCAACCCATGAGCATGGAATGTTCTTCCATTTGTTTGTATCCTCTTTTATTTCATTGAGCAGTGGTTTGTAATTCTCCTTGAAGAGGTCCTTCAAATCCCTTGTAAGTTGGATTCCTAGGTATTTTATTCTCTTTGAAGCAATTGTGAATGGGAGTTCACTCATGATTTGTCTCTCTGTTTGTCTGTGATTGGTGTAAAAGAATGCTTGTGATTTTTGTACATTGATTTTGTATCCTGAGACTTTGCTGAAGTTGCTAATCAGCTTAAGGAGATTTTGGACTGAGACGATGGGGTTTTCTAGATATACAGTCATGTCATCTGCAAACAGGGACAATTCGACTTCCTCTTTTCCTAATTTAATACCCTTTATTTCCTTCTCCTCTCTGATTTCTCTGGCCAGAGCTTCCAGCACTATGTTGAATAGGAGCGGTGAGAGAGTGCATCCCTGTCTTGTGCCAGTTTTCAGAGGGAATGCTTCCCGTTTTTGCCCATTCAGTATGATATTGGCTGTGGGTTTGTCATAGATAGCCCTTATTATTTTGAGATACGTCCCATAAATACCTAATTTATTGAGAGTTTTTAGCATGAAGGGTTGTTGAATTTTGTCAAAGGCCTTTACTGCATCTACTGAGATAATCATGTGGTTTTTGTGTTTGGTTCTGTTTATATGCTGGATTACATTTATTGATTTGCGTATGTTGAACCAGCCTTGCATCCCAGGGATGAACCCAACTTGATTATGCTGGATAAGCTTTTTGATGTGCTGCTGGATTCGGTTTGCCAGAATTTTATTGAGGATTTTTGCATCAATGTTCATCAAAGATATTGGTCTGAAATTCTCTTTTTTGGTTATGTCTCTGCCAGGCTTTGGTATCAGGACGATGCTGGCTTCATAAAATGTGTTAGGGAGGATTCCCTCTTTTTCTATCGATTGGAATAGTTTCAGTAGGAATGGTACCAGTTCCTCCTTGTACCTCTGGTAGAATTCGGCTGTGAATCCATCAGGGCCTGGACTCGTTTTGGTTGGTAAGCTATTGATTATTGCCACAATTTCAGAACCTGTTATTGGTCTATTCAGAGATTCAACTTCTTCCTGATTTAGTCTTGGGGGGGTGTATTTGTCGAGGAATTTATCCATTTCTTCTAGATTTTCTAGTTGATTTGCATCGAGGTGTTTGTAGTATTCTCTGATGGTAGATTGTATTTCTGTGGGATTGGTGGTGATGTCCCCTTTTTCATTTTTTATTGTATCTATTTGATTCTTCTCTCTTTTCTTCTTTATTAGTCTTGTTAGCGGTCTATCAATTTTGTTGATCTTTTCAAAAAACCAGCTCCTGGATTCCTTAAGTTTTTGAAGGGTTTTTTGTGTCTCTATTTCCTTCATTTCTGCTCTGATTTCAGTTATTTCTAGCCTTCTGCTAGCTTTTGAATGTGTTTGCTCTTGCTTTTCTAGTTCTCTTAATTGTGATGTTAGGGAATCAATTTTGGATCTTTCCTGCTTTCTCTTGTGGGCATTTAGTGCTATATATTTCCCTCTACACACCGCTTTGAATGTGTCCCAGAGATTCTGGTATGTTGTGTCTTTGTTCTCATTGGTTTCAAAGAACATCTTTATTTCTGCCTTCATTTCATTATGTACCCAATAGTCATTCAGGAGCAGGTTGTTCAGTTTCCATGTAGTTGAGCGGTTTTGAGTGAGTTTCTTAATCCTGAGTTCTAGTTTGATTGCACTGTGGTCTGAGAGACAGTTTGATATAAATTCTGTTATTTTACATTTGCTGAGGAGAGCTTTACTTCCAACTATGTGGTCAATTTTGGAATAGGTGTGGTGTGCTACTGAAAAAAATGTATATTCTGTTGATTTGGGGTGGAGAGTTCTGTAGATATCTATTAGGTCCACATTGTGCAGAGCTGAGTTCAATTCCTGGATATCCTTGTTAACTTTCCATTGCACTCCATTCCATTCCATTGGGTTCCATTTCATTCCATGCCATTTCGTTCCGTTCCATTCCACTCCAGTCCAATCCACCAGAGTTCAGTCCACTCAAATCCACTCCATTCCACTCCATTCCATTCCGTTCAATTCCATTCCACACTATTCTTTTCTATTCCTTTCATTCAAAATTTCTAGATCTGTCTCCCTGTCTGGACTGCAGTGGCACAATGTCAACTCACATTTTATTTCTCCATTCCATTCCATTCCATTCCATTCCATTCCATTCCATTCCATTCCATTCCATTGCATTCCTTTCCATTCCATTCTGTTTCATTCCGTTCCATTGCACTCCATTCCATTCCGTTCTATTCCATTCCATCTCATTCCATCCCCTTCCATTCCATTCAATTACATTCCTTTCCATTCCATTCCATTCCACACTATTCTATTCTATTCCTTTCTTTCAGCAAGTTCTCAATCTGTCAACCTGGCTGGATTGCAGTGGCACAATATCAGCTCACATTTTCTTTCAAGGCTCCATTCCTTTCCATTCAATTCCATTCCACTCTATTCCACTCCGTTCCATTCCATTTCATTCCATTCCGTTCCATTCCATTTCATTCCATTCCGTTCCATTCCATTCCTTTCCACTGCATTCCATTCCATTCCATTCCATTCCATTCCATTCCATTCCACACTATTCTATTCTATTCCTTTCTTTCAACAAGTTCTCAATCTGTCTCCCTGGATGGATTGCAGTGGCACAATGTCAGCTCACATTTTATTTCACCGTTCCATTCCATTTCATTCTATTCCATTCCATTCCATTCCATTCCATTCCGTTCCACTCCATTCCGTTCCACTCCATTTTTTTCCATTCCGTCCCATTCCAGACCATTGCATTCCATTCCATTTCATTCTGTTCCACTCTGTTCCATTCCATTCCATTCCATTCCATTCCATTCCATCCCATTCCATTAAAATTCCATTGTACTCCATTCCGTACAATTAAATTCCATTCCGTTCCCTTCCATTCCATTCCATTCTATTACTTTCCATTCCTCTCTATTCTATTCTATACCTTTCTTTCTGCAATTTCTCAATTTTTCACCCTGGCTGGATTGCAGTGGCACAATGTCAGCTGACAGTTTATTTCACCATTCCATTCCATTACATTCCGTTCCATTCCATTCCATTCCATTCCTTTTCGTTCCATTCCTTTCCACTCCATTCCATTGCACTCCATTCCATTCCATTCCATTTTGTTCCATTCCGTTGCATTCCATGCAATTCCGTTCCAATCCATTCCATTCCGTTCCATTCTGTTCCATTCCATTCCATACTATTCTATTCTATTCCTTTCTTTCAACAATTTCTCAGTCTGTCACCCTGGCTGGATTGCATTGGCACAATGTCAGCTCATATTTTATTTCACCATTCCGTTCTTCTCCGTTCTGTTCCATTCCATTCCATTTCAGTCTATTCCATTCCATAGCACTCCATTCCATTCCGATCCGTTCCGTTCCATTCGGTACTGTTCCGATCCACTCCATTCCATTCCATTCCATTCCATTCCATTCCAAACTATTCTTTTCTATACCTATCTTTCAACAAGTTCTCAATCTGTCACCCTGCCTGGATTACAGTGTCACAATGTCAGCTCACATTTTATTTCACCATTCCAATCCATTCCATTCCATTTCGTTACATTCCGTTTCCTTCTGTTCCATTTCACAGCTTTCCATTCCATTCCGTTCTGTTCTGTGCCGTTCCGTTCCGTGCCATTCCATTCCATTTCTTTCCATTCCGTTCCTTTCCATTCCATTGCCATCCATTCCATTCCATTCCATTCCATTCCATTCCATTCCATTCCATTCCATCCTATTCTATTATATTCCTTTCTTTCAACAATTTCTCAATTTGTCACCCTGGCTGGATTGCAGTGGCACAATGTCAGCTCACATTTTATTTCACCGTTCCATTCCATTACATTCCATTCCAATTCGTTGCATTCCATTCCATTCCGTTCCTTTGCACTCCTTTCCATTCCACTCCATTTCATTTCATTCCATGGCACTCCATTTCTTTCCATTCCATTCCATTCCATTCCATTCCATTCCATTCCATTCCACACTTTTCACTTCTATTCCTTTCTTTCAACAAGCTCTCTATCTGTCACACTGGCTGGATTGCAGTGACACAATGTCTCCTCAGATTTTATTTCAGTTTTCCATTCCATTCCATTCCATTCCAATCTATTCCATTCCATTCCATTCCATTTCGTTATATTCCATTCCATTCCAATCCATTTCATTCCATTCCATTCCATTCAATTCCATTCCTTTCTTTTCTGTTCCGTTCCATTCTGTTCCATTCCATTCTATTTTTTTCCTTTCCGTTCCATTCCATTCCATTCCCCTCCATTCCATTCCATTCCACTACACTACACTCCAATCCACTCCACTCCACTCCACTCAAATCCATTGCATTCCATTCCATTGCATTCCACGCTATTCTTTTCTATTCCTTTCTTTCAACAAGTTCTCAATCTGTCACCCTGGCTGGATTGCAGTGGCACAATGTCAGCTCACATTTTATTTCACCATTCTGTTCCATTCCATTCCGTTCCATTCCATTACATTCCATTCCACTCCATTCCGTTCCATTTCATTCCATTCCACTCCATTCCATTCCATTTCATTCCATTCCATTCCATTCCATTCCATTCCATTCCTTTGCATTCCATTCCATTACATTCCATTCCATTCCATTCCATTCCCTTCCATTCCATTCTATTTGCACTATTCTATTCTATTGCTTTCTTTCAACAAGTTCTCAATCTGTCATCATGGCTGGATTGCAGTGGCACAATGTCAGATTACTTTTTATTTCACCGTTATTCCATTCCATTCCATTCCATTCCATTCCAATCCATTCCATACCATTCCATACCATACCATTCCAGTCCATTCCATTCCATTTCGTTCCATTCCATTCCATTCCGTTCCATTGCACTCCATTCCATTCCGTTCAATTCCAAACCATTCCTTCCCAACCCATCCTGTTTCATTCCATTGCATTCCATTCCATTCCATTCCATTCCATTCCATTCTATTCTATTCCATGCCATACCGTTCCATTCCTTTGCATTCCATTCCATTCCGTTCCATTCCATTCCATTCCATTCCACACTATTCTGTTCCGTTCCTTTCTTTCAGCAAGTTCTCAATCTGTCACAGTGGCTGGACTGCTTTAGCACAATGTCAGATCACATTTTATTTCACGGTTCCATTCCATTCCATTCCATTGCATTTAATTCCATTCCATTCCATTTCATTCCATTCCGTTCCATTCCATTCCATTGCAAACCATTCCATTCCATTCCATTTCATTCCATTCCGTTCCATTGCACACCATTCCATTCCATTCCATTCCTTTCCATTCCATTCCATTCTTTTCCGTTCCATTTCATTCCATTTTATTCCATTCCATTCCATTCCATTCCATTCCATTGCACTCCACGCCATTCCACTCCACTCCACTGAACTGCACTCCACTCCATTCCATTCCATTTTATTCCATTCCACACTATTCTATTCAATTCCTTTCTTTAAACAAGTTTTCAATCTGTCACCCTGGCTGGATTGAAGTGGCACAACGTCTGCTCATATTTTATTTCACCATTCCATTCCATTCCATTAAATTCCATTCCGTTTTTTCCCATTCCGTTCCATTGCACTGCATTCCATTGCATTCCATTCCATTCCACTGCATTCCATTCCATTCCATTGCTTTCCATTGCATTGCATTCCATTCCATTCGATTCCATTCCATTTCCTTCCAATCCTTTCCATTCCATTATGTTCCGTTCCATTCCATTCCATTCCATTCCATTCCATTCCATTCCATTCCATTCCAATCCATTCCACAATATTCTATTCTATTCCTTTCTTTCAACAAGTTCTCAATCTGTCACCCTGTCTGGATTGCAGTGGCACAGTGTCAGCTCTCATTTTATTTCACCGTTCCATTCCATTCCATACCATTCCATTTTGTTCCATTCCATTTCATTCCATTCCATTCCCCTTCATTTCGTTGAATTACGTTCAATTCCATTCTATTCCATTCCATTCAGTTCCATTCCATTCCGTTCTGATCCATTCCGTTCCATTCCATTCAATTCCATTCTATTCCATTTCAATCCATTCCACACTATTCTATTCTATACCTTTATTTCAACAAGCTTTCAATCTATCACCATGGCTGGATTGCAGTGGCAAAATGTCATCTCACGTTTTATTTCAATGTTCTATTCCATTCCATTCCATTACATTCTATTCTATTTCATTCCATTCCATTCCATTCCAGTCCATGTCGTTCCATTCCGTTCAATTGCACTCCATTGCTTTCCATTCCGTTCCGTTCCCTTCTGTTCCATTTCATTCCTTTTCTTTCCTTTCCGTTTCAATCCATTCCATTACCCTCCATTCTATTCCATTCCACTCAACTCTACTCCAATCCTCTCCACTCCACTGCAGTCCATTTAAATCCATTGCATTCCATTCCATTCGATTCCAGACTATTCTAGTCTGTTCCTTTCTTTCAACAAGTTCACAATCTGTCACCCTGGCTGGATTGCAGTGGCAAAAGGTCAGCTCGCATTTTATTTTGTCCTTCCATTCCATTCCATTCCATTCCATTCCATCCCATACCATTCCATTCCATTTCATTCCATTCCATTACATTACATTACATTGCACTCCATTCCATTCCGTTCCATTCCATTCCATTACTTCCCAACCCATCCCATCCCATTCCATTCCATTCCATTCCATTCCAATCCATTCCATTCCATTCCATTCCGTTCCATTTCTTTCCATTTCGTTCCATTCCTTTCCATTCCTTTCTATTCCATTCCATTCCATTCTATTCCATTCCATTCCATTTCATTGCGTTCCTTTCCATTCCATTCCATTACACTCCATTCCTTTCCATTCCACTCTACTCCACTGCAATCCACTCCATTCCACTCCACTCCACTCCACTCCACTCCATTAGATTCCATTCCATTCCATTCCATTCCACACTATTCAATTCTGTTACTTTCTTTCAACAAGTTCTCAATCTGTCACACTATTTGGATTGTAGTGGCACAATGTCAGCTCACATTTTATTTCACCATTCCATTCCATTCCATTCCACTCCATTCCATTCCACTCCGTTCTATTCAATGTCATTCTACTACGTTCCATTCCGTTCCATTGCACTCCATTCCGATCCTTTCCATTCCATTCCATTCTATTCCATTCCATTTCATTGCACATTATTCTATTCTATTCCTTTCTTTCAACAAGTTCTCAATCTGTCACCCACGCTGGATTGCAGTGGCACAAGGTAAGCTCACATTTTATTTCACCGTTCCATTCCATTCCATTCCATTCCATTCCATTCCATTCCATTCCATTCCATTCCATTCCGTTCCATTCCGTTCCATTCCGTTCCATTCCGTTCCATTCCTTTCCATTCTTTTCCATAGCACTCCATTCCATTCCATTCCATTCCACTCCGTTGTATTCAATGTCATTCCATTCTGTTCCATTCGGTTCCATTGCACTCCATTCCGATCCTTTCCATTCCATTCCATTCTATTCCATTCCACACTATTCTATTCTCTTCCTTTCTTTCAACAAGTTCTCAATCTGTCACCCAGGCTGGATTGCAATGGCACAATGTAAGCTCACATTTTATTTCACCATTCCATTCCATTCCATTCCATTCCATTCCATTCCATTCCATTCCATTCCATTCCATTCCATTCTGTTCCATAGCACTCCATTCCTTTCCATTCCATTCCATTCCATTCCATTCCATTCTTTTCCACCCTTTTCTATTCTATTCCTTTCTTTCAACAAGATCTCAAATTGTCACCCTGACAGGATTGCAGAGGTAAAATGTCACCTCACATTTTATTTCACGGTTCCATTCCATTCCATTCCATTCCATTCCACTCCATTCCACTCCACGCCACAACCTTCCTTTCTTCTCCATTCCACTCCACTACACTCCACTGCACTTTTTTCCATTCCATTCCATTCCCTTCCATTCCATTCCATTGCATTCCATTCCAATCCACACAACTTGATTCCAATCCACTGGATTCCATTCCATTCCATTCTTTTATATTCCAATCCCTTTCACCTGATTCCACTCTACTACCCTCCACTCCAGTCCACTCCACTCCATTCCATTACTTTGCATTCCACTCCACTCCACTCCACACCTCTCCATACCATTCAATTCCAATTCACTGCAATCCACTGCAATCTATTCCCTTCCATTCCATTCCATTGCATTCCATTGCATTCCATTCATTTCAATTGAAATCCCTCTTCTGCCCTCCACTCCTCTCCACTCCACTGTATTCCATTCCTTACCATTCGCTTCCATTCCAGTGCACTATATTCCATTCCATTCCTTTCCATTCCATTCCACTCAATTCCAGTCCACTCCACTCCCTTCCTTTCTTCTCCTTTCAACTTCACTACAATCCACTGCACTCTTTTCCATTCCATTCCATTCCTTTCCATTCCATTCCATTCCATTCTTTCTTTTCCACTAGAATCCACTCCACTGCACTCCAATCCATTCCATTCCATTCAAATGCACTCTACTCAACTCCACTCCTCTCCAATCCACTGTATTCCATTCCTTCCAATTCGCCTCCATTCCAGTTTACTCCATTCCATTCCATTCCATTCCATTTCATTCCATTCCATTCTTTTCCAAGATAATCCACTCCACTCCACTCCAATCCATTCCATTCCATTCCATTCCATTCAATTCTTATCCTATCTTCTCCGCTCCACTCCTCTCCACTCTACTGCAATCCATTCCTTCCCATTCGCCTCCCTTCAAGTCCACACTGTTCCATTCCATTCCATTCCATTCCATTCCATTCCATTCCATTCCATTCCTTTCCTTTCCATTCCATTCCACTCCACTCCATTCCACACCATTCCACTGCATTCCTTTCTTCTCCATTCCACTCCAATAAACTCCAATTCACTTTTTTCCATTAATTCCGTTCCATTCCATTTCATTCAGTTCAAATTGACTCTTTTGCACTCCACTCCTCTTCACACCACTGCATTCCATTCCTTCCCATTCGCTTCTATTCCAATCCCCTCCATTCCTTTCCATTCCTTTCCAGTCCATTCCATTTCATCACATTCCATTCCACTCCATTCCACTCAACTCCACTCCCTTCCTTTCATCTCCATGCCTATCCACTGCACTCCAATGTACTTTTTTCCATTCCATTCCATTCCCTTGCATTCCATTCCATTGCTTTCCTTTCTTTTCCACTAGAATCCACTCCACTCCACTCAAATAGATTCCTTTCCATTCTACTCAATTCAAATCCACTCTTCTGCACTACACTCCTCTCCAGTCCACTGCATTCCATTCCTTCCCATTCCAGTCCTCTCCACTACACTCCCCTCCATTCCATTCATTTCAAATACACTGCACTCCACTCCATTCCATTCCATTCCATTCCTTTTCATTCTGTTCCATTGCATTCCCTTCCACTCCATTACTTTCCATTCCTTTCCACTGTACTCCAATCCACTCCACTCCAGTCCACCGCATTACATTCCATTCCATCCCATTCCATTTCATTACATTCCATTGAATTCAAATCCACTCTTCTCCACTCCCCTCCTCTGCACTCCACTGCATTCCATTTCTTCCCAATCGACGCCATTCCAGTCCATTCCATTCCATTCCATTCCATTCCATTTCATTCTTTTATACTAGAATCCAATAGACTCCGATTCATTTCTTTCCATTCCATTGAATTCAAATCCACTCTTCTCCACTCCCCTCCTCTGCACTCCACTGCATTCCATTCCTTTCCAGTCGACTCCATTCCAGTCCATTCCATTCCATTCCAGTCCAGTCCAGTCCATTCCATTCCATTCCATTCCATTCCATTCCATTCCATTCCATTCCATTTCTTTCTTTTATACTAGAATCCAATCAACTGCAATCCATTCCTTTCCATTCCATTCAATTCAAATTCACTCTTCTGCACTCCACTCCTCTCCATACCACTGCATTCCATTACTTGCAATTCGCCTTCTTTCCAATCCACTCCATTCCATTCCATTCTATTCCATTCCCTTCCATTCCATTCCATTCCATTCCATTCCCTTCCATTCCATTCCACTCAACTCCTCTCCCTTCTTTTCTTCTCCATTCCACTCCACAACACTCCACTGCACATTTTTCCATTCCATTCCTATACCTTCCATTCCATTCCATTTCAATCCATTCCATTCCATTCCATTCCATTCCATTCCATTCCATTCCATTCCATTCCATTCCCCTCCACACAACTCCACTCCAATCCACTGCATCCCATTACAGTCCATTCCATTCCACCTGAATCCAACCTACTCCCCTCCATTCCACCCCACTCCACTCCACTCCATTTCATTCCTTTCCATTCCACTCCAATCCACCACACTCCTCTCCATTCCATTCATTTCCAATACACTGCACTCCACTCCATTCCATTCCATTCCTTTTCATTCCATTTCATTGTATTCAATTCCACTCCATTACTTTCCATTCCATTCCATGCTACTCCATTCCACTCCACGCTACTCCATTCCACTCCACTCCACTCCACTGCATTGCATTCCATTCCTTCACATTCCATTGCATTCCTTTCCATTCAATTCAAATCCACTGTTTTCCACTCCACTCCTCTCCACTCCACTGCATTCCCTTCCTTCCTATTCGCCTTCATTCCAATACCCTCGATTCCATTCCATTCCATTTCATTCCTTTCCATTCCATTCCAATGCTTTCCATTCTATTTCATTCCATTCCCCTATATTACATTACATTACATTCTTTCCCCTAGAATCCACTCCCCTTCACTCCACTCCATTCGATTCCAATGAATTCTTTCAATTCAAATCCACTGTTCTCCACTCCACTCCTCTCCAATTCACTGCATTTCTTTCCTTCCAATTCGAGTCCATTCCAGTACACTCCATTCCATTCCATTCCATTCCATTCCATTCCATTCCAACCCATTCCATTCCATGCGATTCCTTTTCACTCCATTCCACTGCACTCCACTCCCTTCTTTTCTTCTCCATTCCACTACACTGCAATCCACTGCAGTTTTTTCCACTCCATTCTATTCCATTCGATTGCATTCCATTCCATTCAATTGAAATCCACTCTTCTCCACTCCACTCCTCTCCACTCTACTGTATTCCATTCCTTCACATTCCCCTCCATTCCAGTGCATTACTTTGCATTCCATTCCATTCCACGCCATTCCACTCCTCTCCACTCCTGTCTGTTCTTCTCCATTCAACTTCTCTAAACTCCACTGTACTTTTTTCCATTCCATTCCATTCCATTCCATTCTTTTCCACTAGAATCCACTCCACTACCTTCCAATGCATTCCATTCCATTCCATTCCATTCAAATGCCCTCTTCTCCACTCCACTCTGCTCCAATCCACTGCATTCCATTCCTTCCATTTTGCTTCCATTCCAGTCAACTCCCTTCCATTCCATTCCATTCCGTGGTATTCCATTCCAGTCATTTCAATTCCATTCCATTCCACTCTATAACACTCCATTCCACTCCCTTCCTTTGTTCTCCATTAGGCTCCACTGCTCTTCTCTCATTCCACTGCATTCCATTCTATCCCATTCCATTCCTTTCCATTCCATTCCATTCCATTCTTTTCCACTAGAATCCACTACACTCCACTCCACTTCATTCCATTCCATTCCATTCCATTCCATTCCATTCCATTCCATTCCATTCAAATTCACTCTTCTCCACTCCACTCCCCTCCACTCAACTTCATTCCATTCCTTCCCTTTCACCTCCATTCCAGTCCAGTCAATTCCATTCCATTTTATTCCATTCCATTCCATTGCATTCTTTTCCACTCCATTCCACTCCACTCCATTCTCTTCCTTTCTTCTCCGTTCCACCCCAGTGCAATCCACTGCCCTTATATACATTCCATTCCATTCCGTTCCATCACATTCCATTCCATTCCATTCCTTTGCATTCCATTCCCTTTCTTTCCACTAGAATCTACTACACTCCACTCCAATCCATTCCATTCTATTCCATTCCATTCAAATCCACTGTTCTCCACTACACTCCTCTCCAATCTCTGCATTCCATTATTTCCCATTCGCCTCCATTCCAGACCTTTCCACTCCATTCTATTCCATTCCATTCCATTGCACTCCATTGCACTCCTCCCCTCTCCCTTTCTTCTCCATTCCACTCCGCTGCACTCCACCGCCCTTTGTTCTATTCCATTCCATTCCATTCCACTCCATGCATCTCCTTTCCAATCCACTGCATTCCATTCAATTCCATTCTATACCATTCCAATCCATTCCACCTGAATCCACTCTACTACCCTCCATTCAATTCCACTCCACTCCACTCTACTCCACTCCATTCCATTCCTTCCCATTCTGCTCCACTCCACTACACTCCTCTCCATAAAATTCAATTCCACTACACTGCACTCCACTCCACTCGATTCCATTCCATTTCATTTCATTGCATTGCATTCCATTCAATTCCAGATCCACTCTTTTCCAATCCACTCCTCTCCACTCCACTGCATTCCATTCCTTCCCATTCACCTCCATTCCAGTCGATTCCATTCCATTCCATTTCACTCCATTCCACTCTAATCCACTCCCTTCTTTTCTTCTCCATTCCACTCCATTGCACTCCACTGCACTTTTTTCCATTCTATTCCATTCCATGGCATTGCATTCCATTCCATTCAATTCAAATCCACTCTTCTCCACTCAAATCCTCTCCAATCCACTTTATTCCATTCCTTGCCATTCGCCTCCATTGCGGTGCACTCCATTCCTTTCCACTCCACTCCTATCCAATCCACTGCATTCCATTCCTTCCTATTCGCCTCCATTCCAGTTGATTCCATTCCATTCCTTTCCATTTCACTCCATTCCACTCTAATCCACTCCCTTCTTTTCTTCTCCATTCCACTCCACTGCAATTTTTTCCATTCTATTCCATTCCATTGCATTGCATTCCATTCCATTCAATTCAAATCCACTCTTCTCCACTCCACTCCTCTCCAATCCACTTTATTCCATTTCTTCCCATTCGCCTCCATTGCAGTGCACTCCATTCCTTTCCATTCCATTCCATTCCATTCCATTCCACTCCATCCCACTCTACTCCACTGCCTTCTTTTCTTCTCCTTTCAACTCCACTACACTCCACTGCACTTTTTTCCATTCCATTCCATTCCATTCCATTCTTTTCCACTAGAGTCCACTCCACTACACTAAAGTGCATTCGATTGCATTCAATTCAAGTTCAATCTTCTACACTCCACTCCTCTCCAATCCACTGTATTCCACTCCTTCCCATTCGCCTCCATTCCAGTTGACTCCATTCCATTCTATTCCATTCCATTCCATTCCATTCCATTCCATTCCATTCCATTCCATTCCATTCCATTCCATAACACTCCATTCCAATCCCTTTCTTCCTACTCCTTTCCACTCCACTACACTCCACTGCATTTTTTCATTCCATTCTATTCTTTTCCACTAGAACCCACTGCCCTCCATTCCACTTCATTCCATTCCATTAAAATTCACTCTTCTCCACTCCAATCCTCTCCACTCCACTGCATTCCACTCCTTCCCTTTTGCCTTCATACCAGTCCACTCCATTCCATTGCATTCCACTCCATTCCATTCCATACCATTCCATTCCATTCCTCTCCAATCCACTCCCTTCCTTTCTTCTCCATTCCACTCCACTGCACTCCACAGTGCACTTTTTTCCATTCCATTCCATCCCTTTCCAATCCATACCATTCCATTCCTTTCCATTCCCCTCCATTCCTCTAAACTCCACTCTCTTCCTTTCTTCTCCATTCCACTCCACTGCACTCCATTCCATTCCACTCCAATCCATTCCATTCCATTCCATTCCATTCCATTCCATTCCATTCCATTCCACTCCTTTCCACTGCATTCCGTTCTTTTTGCCCAGAATCCACTCCACTCCACTCCAATACATTCCATTCCATTCCAGCCAAATCCAATCTTCTCCACTCCACTCTTCTCCACTCCACTGAATTCCATTACTTTCCTTTCAGCTCCATTCCAGTTCACTCCATTTCATTCCATTTAATTCCATTTTATTTCTTTCCAGTCCATTACACTCTACTGCACTCCCTTCCTTTCTTCTCCATTGCACTCCACTGCACTTTTTTCCATTCCATTCCATTCCATTCCATTCCATTCCATTCCATTCCATTCCCTCCCATTCTTTTCCACTAGATTCCTCTCCACTTCACTCCAATCAATTCCATTCCATTCCACTCCATTCTACTCCACTCCACTCCCTTCCTTTCTTCTCAGTTCCACTCCACTGCATGCAACTGCACTTTTTTCAATTCCATTCCATTGTTGTCTTTTCCATTCCATTCTTTTCAACTAGAATCCACTCCACTCCACTCCAATCCATTCCTTTCCAGTCCTTTCAATTCAAATCCACTCTTCTCCAATCCACTCCACTGCAATCCATTTGTTCTCATTTGTCTCCATTCCAAACCACTCCATTCCATTCCATTCCATTCCATTCCATTCCATTCCATTCCATTCCATTCCATTCCACTCCATTCTACTCCACTCCACTCCCTTCCTTTCTTCTCCATTCCAGTCCACTGCACTCCACTGCACTTTTTTCATTCCATTACATTCCTTTCCATCCATTGCATTCCATTCCGATCCGTTCCAATACATTCCGTTCCGTTCCATTCCATTCCCTTTTATTACATTCCATTCCACTCAACGCATCTCCACTCCAGTCCACTGCATTCGATTCCATTCTATTCTATTACATTCCATTCCATTCCTCATGAATCCACTCTATTCCCCTCCATTCCTCTCCACTCCACTCCACATCATTCCATTACTTCCCACTCCACTCCACTCCACTCCTCTCCATTCCATTCAATTAAAATACACTGCATTACACTCCACTCCACTCCATTCCATTCCTTTCCATTCCTTTTCATTCGGTTCCATTGTGTTCCATTGCATTCCATTACTTTTCATTCCATTTCATTCTACTCCAATCCACTCCAACTCAATCCTCTGCATTCCATTCCATTCGATTCCATTCAATTCCATTAGATTCCACTCCATTCCACTCCACTCCCTTGCTTTCTTCTACATTCCACTCCACTACACTTTATTCCATTCCATTCCATTGCATTCCATTCCATTCCATTATTTTCCACTTTAATCCACTCCACTCCTCTCCAATCCATTCCATTCCGTTCAATTCAATTCAAATCCACTCTTCTCCACTCCACTCCTCTCCACTCCACTGCATTCCATTCCTTCCCATTCACCTCCATTCCAGTCCACTCCATTCTATTTCATTCCATTCCACTCCATTCCACTCACTTCCATTCTTCTCCATTCCACTCCACTAAACTCCACTGCACTTTTCTCCATACCCTTCCATGCCATTCCATTCGATTCCACTCTATTCCCTTCTTTTCCACTAGAATCCACTAAACTCCATTCCAACCCATTGCATTCCATACCTTTCAATTCAATTCCACTGTTCTCCACTCCACTCCTTTCCACTCAAATGCATTCCATTCCTATCCGTTCCCCTACATTCCAATCCAATCCATTCCATTCCAATCCATTTCATTCTATTCCACTCCATTCCATTCCTTTCCACTCCATTCCACTCCACTCCACTGCCTTCCTTTCTTCTCCATTCAGTTCCACTACACTCCACTGCCCTTTTTTCCATTCCATTCCATTCCATTCCATTCCATTCCATTCCATTGCATTCTTTTCTACTAGAATCCACTCCATTACACTCTAATTCATTCCATTCCATTCAATTCAAGTGCATGCTAATCCACTCCGCTTCTTTCCATTCCACTGTATTCCATTCCTTCCCATTCTCCTCCATTCCAGTCAACTCCATTCCATTCCATTCCATTCCATTCCATTGCATTCAATTCCATTCCATTCCATTCCATTCCATTCCATTCCATTCCATTCCATTCCATTCCATTCCATTCCATGCTATTCCATTCCATTCCACTCCACTTTATAACACTCCATTCCACTACCTTCCTTTCTTCTGCCCTCCACTCCACTACACTCCACTGAAATTTTTTCCATTTCATTCCATTCTATTCCATTCCATTCCATACTGTTTCATTCCATTCCATTCCATTCCACTCCACTCCATTCCATTCCTGTCCATTCCATTCCATTCCATTCCATTCCATTCCATTCCATTCCATTCCATTCCATTCCATTCCATTCCATGCTATTCCATTCCATTCCACTCCACTTTATAACACTCCATTCCACTACCTTCTTTCTTCTGCCCTCCACTCCACTACACTCCACTGAAATTTTTTCCATTTCATTCCATTCTATTCCGTTCCGTTCCATACTGTTTCATTCCATTCCATTCCACTCCACTCCATTCCATTCCTGTCCATTCCATTCCATTCCATTCCATTCCATTCCATTCCATTCCATTGAAATTCATTCTTCTCCACTCCAGTCCTCTCCACGCCACTGCATTCCATTCGTTCCCATTCGCCTCCATTCCTGGCCACTCCTTTCCATTCCATTCTATTCCTTTCCATTCCATTCCATTGCATTCCCTTCCATTCCTTTCTGTTCCGTCCCATTCCTTTCCATTCCATTCTATTCCCTTCCATTCCATTCCTTTCCATTCCATTCCATTGCACTCCATTCCACTCCACTCCACTCCCTTACTTTCTTCTCCATTCCACTCCTCTGCACTCCACTGCAGTATTTTCCTTTCCATTCCATTCCAATGCATTCCATTCCATTCCATTCCATTCCATTCCATTCCATTCCATTCCATTCCAATTCCTTCCTTTCCATTCCATTCCAATCCATTCCATTCCGTTAGATTCCATTGCATTCCATTCCATTCCATTACTTTCCATTCCATTCCATTCCATTCAATTCCATTCTTTTCCATTAGAGTCCACTCCACTCCACTCCAATCCATTCCATTCCATTCCTTTCAATTCAAATACACTCTTCTCCACTGAACTCCTCTCCACTCCACTGCATTCCATTCCTTCCTATTCGCCTTCATTTGAGTCCACTCCTTTCTATTCCATTCCATTCCATTCCTTTCCATTCCACTCCATTCCTCTCCACTCCACTAACTTCCTTTCTTCTCCATTCCACTATACTGCACTCTGCTGCACTTTTTTCCAGTCCATTCTGTTCGATTCCATTCCATTCCATTCCATTCTATTCCATTCCGTTCTCCTCCACGCAACTCCACTCAAAAGCACTGCATTCCATTTCATTCCATTCCATTCCATCCCATTCAACTGAATCCACTCTACTGCCCTCCATTCCACTCCAATTTATTGCACTCCATTGCATTTCTTCCCTTTCCGCTCCACTGCCCTCCACCCCTCTCTATTCCATTCATTTAGAATACTCTACACCCAACTTCACTCCATTCCATTCCTTTTCATTCGGTTCCATTGCATTGCATTCCATTCCATTACTTTCCATTAAATTCCATTCTCTTCCAATCCACTACACTCCAATCCACTGCATTCCATTCCATTCCATTCCATTCCATTGCATTCCATTCCACTGAATTCAAATCCACTCTTCTCCACACCACTCCTCTCTACTCCACTGCATTCCATTCCTTCCCTTTCGCTTCCATTCCAGTCCACTCCATTCCATTACAATCCATTCCATTCCATTCCATTCCATTCCATTCTATTCCACTCCATTCCACTCAACTCCACTCCCTTCCTTTCTTCTCCATTCCACTCCCCTGCACTCCACTGCACTTTTTTCCATTCCATTCCATTCCTTTCCTTTCAATTGCATTCCATTCCATTCCATTCCATACCATTCCATTGCATTCCATTCCGTACCATTCCATTGCATTCCTTTCCATTCCTTCCCATTCCCTTCTTTTCCACTAGAATCTACTCCACTGTTCTCGAGTCCATTCCATTCCATTCCCTTCAGTTCAAATCCTCTGTTCTCTGCACTCTTTTCCAAACTCTTCATTGCCTACTTTCTCATTTGTCTCCATTCCATTCCATTCCATTCCATTCCCCTCAGTGGCACTCCACCTCACTCCCCTCAGTGGCACTCCACTCCACTCCCTTCATTTCTTCTCCATTCCACTCCAAATGCACTCCACTGCACTTTTTTCCATTCCATTCCATTCCATTCCGTTCCATTCCATTCCATTCCTTTCCATTCCATTCCATTCCACTCCACGCAACTCGATTCCAATCCATTGCATTCCATTCCATTCCATTCTATTCCATTCCAGTCCATTCCACCTGATTCCACTCTACTACCCTCCACTCCACTCCACCCCATTCCATTACTTCCCATTCCACTCCACTCCACTCCACTACTCTCTTCTCCATACCATTTAATTCCAATACACTGCAGTCCACTCCACTCCACTGCAATCAATTCCATTGGATTCCATTCCATTCAATTGAAATCCACTGTTCTCCATTCCACTTCTCTCCACTCCACTGTATTTCATTCCTTACCATTTGCCTCCATTCCAGTGCACTACATTCCATTCCACTCCTTTCCATTCCATTCCACTGCATTCCAGTCCACTCCACTCCCTTCCTTTTTTCTCCATTCAACTACACTACAGTCCACTGAAAATTTTTCCATTCCATTCCATTCCTTTCCTTTCCATTCCATTCCATTCCCTTCTTTTCCACTAGAATCCACTCCACTACACTCCAATCCATTCCATTCTATTCCATTCAATTCAAATGCACTCTACTCCACTCCACTCCTCTCCTATCCACTGTATTCCATTCCTTCCCATTCGCTTCCATTCCAGTCAACTCCATTTTATTCCATACCGATCCATTGTATTCCATTCCGTTCAATTCCATTCCATTCCATTCCATGCTATTCCATTCCATTCCACTCCACTCTATAAAACTCCATTCCACTCCCTTCCCTTCTTCTGCATTTTACTCCACTACACTCCACTGCACTTTTTTCCATTCCATTCCGTTTTGTACCTTTCCATTTCATTCCTTTCCATTCCATTCCAATCCATTCTTTTCCATTGGAATCCACTTCTCTACACTCCACTTCATTCCATTCCATTCCATTCAAGTTCACTCTTCTCCTCACCACTCTCCTCCACTCCACTGCATTCCATTCGTTCCCATTGGCCTCCATTCCAGTCCACTCCATTCCATTCCATTGTATTCCATTCTATGCTATTCTTTTCCACTCCATTCCACTCCACTTCACTCCCTTCCTTTCTTCTCTATTACACTCCAGTGCACTATACTGCAGTTTTTTCCATTCCATTCCATTCCATTCCGTTACATTACATTACATTAAATTCCATTGCATTCCAATCCATTCCATTCCATTCCATTCAATACAAACCCACTTTTCTCCACTCCACTCCTCTGCACTGCACTGCATTCCATTCCTTCCCTTTTACCTCCATTCCAGTCCACTCCATTCCATTCCAATCCATTCCATTCCATTTCATTCCATTCCATTCCACAACATTCTACTCCACTCCACTCCCTTCCTTTTTACTGCAGTCCACCCCACTGGTGTCCACTGCACTTTTTTCCATTCCATTGCATTGCATTCCATTCCATTGCCTTCCATTCTATTCCATTCCATCTGATTCCATTCCATTCTATTCCATTCCATTCCATTCCATTCCATTCCATTCCATTCCATTCCATTCCATTCATTTCTTTTCATTCCATTCCCTTCTTTCCCACTTGAATCTACTCCACTCCACTCCAATCCATTCCATTCCATTCCATTCCATTCAAATCCACTCTTCTCCACTACACTTCTCTCCAATCTCTGCATTCCATTCTTTCCCATTTGCCTCAATTCCATTCAATTCAATTCCATTACATTCCTTTCCATTCCATTCCATTCAATTCAACTCCATTGCACTCCTCCCCTCTGCCTTCCTTTCTTCTCCATTCCACTCCACTGCACTTTTTTTCCATTCCATTCCATTCCATTTCATTCCATTCCATTCCACTCCATGCAACTCCATTCCAATCCACTGCATTCCATTCCATTCCATTCTATTCCGTTCCAATCCATTCCACCTGAATCCACTCTACTACCCTCCACTCCACTCCACTCCACTCCACTCCACTCCACTCCACTCCTCTCCACTCCACTCCTCTCCACTCCACTCTATTCCATTCCTTCCTATTCAGCTCCACTCCCCTACCTCCTCTCCATAAAATTCAATTCCAATACACTGCACTCCACTCCACTCGACTCCATTCCATTTCGTTTCATTGCATTCCATTCGACTCAATTCAAATCCAGTCTTCTCTACTCAACTCCTCTCCACTCCACTGCATTCAATTCGTTCCCATTCACCTCCATTCCACTCGACTCCATTCCACTAGATTCCATTCCATTCCATTCCATTCCATTTCACTCCATTCCACTCTACTCCACTCCCTTCCTTTCTTCTCCATTCAACTCCACTGCACTCCACTCCACTTTTTTCCATTCCATGCCATTCCATTCCATTCCATTGCATTCCATTCAATTGAAATCCACTCTTCTCCACTCCACTCCTCTCCACCCCACTTTATTCCATTCCTCCCCATTTGCCTCCATTGCTGTGCACTCCATTTAATTCCGTTCCCTTCCATTCCACTCCACTCAATTCCATTCCTTTTTTCTCCATTCAAATCCACTAAATTCCGCTGCCATTTTTTCCATTCCATTCCATTCCATTCCATTCCATTCCATTCCATTCCACTCCATTCCGTTCCATTCCTCTCCGTTCCATTCCATTCCATTCCGTTCTTTTCTACTAGAATCCTCTCCACTAGACTCGAGTACATTCTATTCCATTGAATTCAAGTTCACTCTTCTCCACTCCACTTCTTTCCAATCCACTGTATTCCATTCCTTCCCATTCGCCTCCTTTCCAGTCAACTCTATTCCATTCTATTCCATTGCATTCCATTCCATTACATTCCCTTCCATTCCACTCCATAACACTCCATTTCACTCCCTTTCTTTCTTCTCCTTTACACTCCACTACACTCCACTGCACATTTTTCCATTCCTTTCCATTCCGTCCAATTCCATTCTGATGTGTTCCTTTCCATTCCATTCCATTGCATTCCATTCCATTCTTTTCCACTAGAATCCTCTGCACTTCTCTACACTTCATTCCATTCCATTAAAATTCACTCTTCTCCACTCCTATCCTCTCCAATCCACTGCATTCCATTCCTTCCCATTCGCCTCCATTCCAGTCCACTCCATTCCATTCCAATCTATTCCATTCCATTCCATTCCATTCCATTCCATTCCACTCCACTCCATTCCACTCCACTCCACTAGCTTCCTTTCTTCTCTATTCCACTCCACTGCAATCCGCTGCAATTTTTTTCCATTCCATTCCATTCCATTCCATTCCACTCCACTCCACTACATTCCTTTATTCTCCATTCAACTCCACTACACTCTGTTGCCCTTTTTTCCATTCCATTCCATTCCATTCCGTTCTTTTCTACTAGAATCCACTCCACTACACTCGAATCCATTCCATTCCAATCAATTCAAGTGCAGTCTTCTCCACTCCACTTCTTTCCAATCCAGTGTATTCCATTCCTTCCCATTCGCCTCCATTCCAGTGAACTCCATTCCATTCTATTTCATTGCATTCCATTCCATTCCATTCCATTCCATTCCATTCCATTCCAATCCATAACACTCCATTCCACTCTCTTTCTTTCTTTTCCTTTCCACTCCACTACTCTCCACTGCAATTTTTTCCATTCCTTTCCATTCCATTCCATTCCATTCTGTTCCGTTCCATTCCATTCCATTCCATTGCATTCCATTCCATTCTTTCCCACTAGAATACACTGCACTCGTCTCCACTTCATTCCATTCCATTCCATTCCATCAAATTCACTCTTCTGCACTCCAATCCTCTCCATTCCACTGCATTCCATTTTTTCCCATTTGCCTCCCTTCCACTCCACTCCATTCCATTCCTTTCTATTCCATTCCATTCCATTCCACTCCATTCCACTCCACTCCACTAGCTTCTTTTCTTCTCTATTCCAATCCACTGCAATCCACTGCAATTTTTTCCATTCCATTCCATTCAATTCCAGTCAATTCCATTTCATTCCTTTCCATTCCATTCCATTGCATTGCATTCCTTTCCAAACCATTCCAATCCATACAATTCCAAACCATTCAATTCCATTCCTTTCTTTTCCAATAGTATCCACTCCACTCCACTCAAATCCATTCCATTTTATTCCATTCCATTCAAATCCACCCCTCTCCACTCCACTCCTCTCCACTCCATGGCATTCCATTCCTTTCCATTCTCCTCCATTCGAGTCCAATCCATACCATTCCATTCCATACTCCATACCATTCCAGCAAATTCCATTCCACTCCACTCCATAACACTCCATTCCACTCTCTTTCTTTTCCTTTCCACTCCACTACTCTCCACTGCAATTTTTCCATTCCTTTCCATTCCATTCCATTGTGTTCCGTTCCATTCCGTTCCATTCCAATACATTCCATTCCATTCTTTTCCACTAGAATACACTGCACTCGTCTACACTTTGTTCCATTCCATTCCATCAAATTCACTCTTCTGCACTCCAATCCTCTCCACTCCACTGCATTCCATTTTTTCCCATTCGCCTCCATTCCACTCCACTCCATTCCATTCCTTTCTATTCCATTCCATTCCATTCCATTCCATTCCACTCCATTCCACTCCATTCTACTAGCTTCTTTTCTTCTCTATTCCACTCCACTGCAATCCAGTGCAATTTTTTCCATTCCATTCCATTCAATTCTAGTCCATTCCATTTCATTCCTTTCCATTCCATTCCATTGCATTCCATTCCTTTCCAAACCATTCCAATCCATACGATTCCAAACCATTCAATTCCATTCCTTTCTTTTCCAGTAGTATCCACTCCACTCCACTCAAATCCATTCCATTCCATTCCATTCCATTCCATTCCATTCCATTCCATTCAAATCCACCCCTCTCCACTCCACTCCTCTCCACTCCATGGCATTCCATTCCTTTCCATTCTCCTCCATTCGACTCCAATCCATACCATTCCATTCCATACCATTCCATAAAATTCCATTCCACTCCACTCCATTCCACTCCACTCCATTCCATTGCTTTCTTCTCCATTCAATTCCACTACACTCCACTGCCCTTTTTTCCGTTCCATTCCATTCCATTCCATTCCGTTCCATTCCATTCCATTCTTTTCTACTAGAATCCACTCCACTACACTCTAATCTATTCCATTCCATTCAATTCAACTGCATTCTTCTCCACTCCACTTCTTTCCAATCCACTGTATTCCATTCCTTCCCATTCGCCTCCATTCCTGTCAACTTCATTCCATTCAATTCCATTCCATTCCTTTCCATTCCATTACATTACATTCCACTCCATAACACTCCATTCCACTCCCTTTCTTTCTTCTTCTTTCTACTCCCCTAGACTCCACTGCACTTTTTTCCATTCCTTTCCCTTCCATTCCATTCCATTCTGTTCCGTTCCTTTCAATTCCTTTCCATTGCATTCCATTCCATTCTTTTCCACTAGAGTCCAATGCACTCCTCTCCACTTCATTCCATTCCATTCCATCAAATTCACTCTTCTCCAATCCAATCCTCTCCACTGCACTGCATTCCATTTTTTCCCATTCCCCTCCATTCCATTGCATTCCATTCCATTCCATTCCATTCCATTCCATTCCATTCCATTCCACTCCACTCGACTAGCTTCCTTTCTTCTCTATTCCACTCCACTTCAATCCACTGCAATTTTTTCCATTCCATTCCATTCCATTCCATTCCGTTCCATTCCATTCCATTCCTTTGCATTCCATTCCATTCCATTCCAATCCATCCAATCCATTCTATTCCATTCCATTCATTTCCAATCCATTCCATTCCATTCTCTTCCACTAGAATCCACTCCACTGCACTCCAATCCATACATTACATTCCATTCATTAAAAGTCCACTTTTCTCCACTCCACTACACTGCATTCCATTCCTTCTCTTTTGCCTCCATTCCAGTACACTCCATTGCATTCCAATCCATTCCATGCCAAAACATTACATTCCACTCCTTTCCCCTCCTCTTCTCTACCTTCCTTTCTTCTCCATTCTACTCCAGTGCAGTCACAGCACTTTTACCACTCCATTCCATTCCATTCCACTCCGCTGCATTCCACTGTGCTCCACTCCCTTCCTTTCTTCTCCATTCCACTCCACTGCACCCAACCGCACTTTTTTCCCATTCCATTCCATTCCATTCCATTCCATTCCATTCCATTCCATTCCATTCCATCTCTTCCACTAGAATCCACTCCACTCCACTCCAATCCATTACATTACATTCCATTCATTAAAAATCCACTCTTCTCCACTCCACTACACTGCATTCCATTCCTTCCCTTTTGCCGCCATTCCAGTACACTCCATTGCATTCCAATCCATTCCATTCCAAACCATTACATTCCACTCCTTTCCCCTCCTCTTCTCTCCCTTCCTTTCTTCTCCATTCTACTCCACTGCACGTCACAGCACTTTTACCACTCCATTCCATTCCATTCCACTCTGCTGCATTCCACTGTGCTCCACTCCCTTCCTTTCTTCTCCATTCCACTCCACTGCACCCAACCGCCCTTTTTTCCCATTCCATTCCATTCCATTCCATTCCATTGCATTCCATTCCATTCCCTTCCAATCTGTTTCACTCAATTCCACTGCACTCCACTCCCTTCCTTTCTTCTCCATTCCACTCCACTGCACCCAACCGCACATTTTTTCCATTCCATTCCATTCCATTCCATTCCATTCCATTCTTTTACACTAGAATCCACTCCAGTCCAATCCATTCCTTTACATTCTATTCCATTCAATTCAAATCTACTCTTTTCCACTCCACTGTTCTCCAGTCCACTGCATTCCATTCCCTCCCATTCGCCTCCATTCCCGTCTACTATGTTCCATTCCATTCCATTCCATTCCATTCCATTCCATTCCATTCCATGCCATTCCAGTCAAATGCACTCCATTCCTTTCATCTCCATTCCACTCCACTGCACTCCACTGCACTTGATTCCATTCCATTCTATTCCATTCCATTCCATTCCATTCATTCCATTCCGTTTCTTTCCACTCCATTCCTTTCCATTCCATCCCTCTGCCATGCAACTCCACTGCAATCCACAGCATTCCATTCCATTAGATTCCATTCCATTCCACCTTCATCCAATCGAATTCACTCCATTCCACTCCATTCCATTCCATTCCTTCCCATTGAACTCCCATCCACAACACTCCTCTCCATTCCATTCATTTCCACTACACTGTACTCCACTCCATTCCATTCCTTTCTATTCCATTCCTTTTAATTCCATACCATTGTATTGCATTCACATTCCATTCCATTCCATTCTACTCCAATCCACTCCACTACATTCCACTGCATTTCATTCCATTCCATCCCATTCCATTGCATTCCATTCCATTGAATTCTAATTCACTCTTCTCCACTCCACTCCTGTCCACTCCACTGCATTCCATTCCTTCCCATTCTCCTCCCTTGCATTCCACTACATTCCATTCCATTCCATTCATTCCATTCCATTCCATTCCATTCCATTCTTTCCACTAGAATCCACTCCACTCCACTCCATTCCATTCCATTCCATTCAACTCTGCTCTTCTCCACTCCACTCCTCTCAAGTCCAATGCATTCCATTCCTTCCCATATGCCTCCATTCCAATCCACTCCTGTCCATTCCATTCCTTCCATTCCACTCCACTCAACTCCTTTCCTTTCTTCTTCATTACACTCCACTACATTCCACTGAACTTTTTTCCTTTTTTCCATTCCATTCCATTCCAATCCGTTCAAATCCACTCTTCTCCACTCCATTCCTCTCCACTCCAATGCATTCCATTCCTTTCACTCGCCTCCATTCCAGTACACTCCATTTCATTCCATTCCATTCCATTCAATTCCATTCTATTCTACTCCATTCATTTCCATTCCATTCCACTCCACTCCACTCCACTACCTTCTTTTCTTTTGCATTCTGGTCCACTGCACTCCACTGCACTTTTTTCCATTCCTTCATTCCATCCATTCCATTCCTCCATTCCATTCCATTCCATTTCATTCCATTCCATTCCATTGAATTCAAATCCACTCTTCTCCACACCACTCCTCTTCACTCCACTGCATTCCATTCCTTCGCATTCGTCTCCATTCCAGTCTAATCCTTTCCATTACAATCCATTCCATTCCATTCCATTCCTTTCCACTCCACTCCACTCCTCCGCACTCCCTTCCTTTATTCTCCATTCCACTCCAATGCACTCCACAGCACTTTTTTCCATTCCACTACATTCCCTTCCATTCAATTCAATTCTATTCCATTCCTATCCATTCCACCCCAGTCCTCTCCCTTCCTTTCTTCTCCATTCCACTCAACTGCACTCCACTGCAGTTCTTTCCTTTCTGTTCCATTACATTCCCTTGTTTTCCACTAGAATATACCCCAATCCCCTCCAATCCTTTCCATTCCCTTACCTTCAATTCAAATCCACTCTTCTCCTCTACACTCCTTTCCTAACCCTCCATTCTATTCTTTCCCATTTGACTCCATTCAAGTCCATTCCATTCCATTCCATTGCATTCCACTCCATTGCACTCTACCGCAATCCCTTCATTTCTTCTCCATTCCAATCTACTGCACTGTACTGCACTTTTTTCCATTCCTTTCCATTCCATTCCATTCCGTTCCATTCCAGTCCAGTCCATGCAACTCCATTGCAATCCACTGCATTCCATTCCATGCCATTCTATCCCATTCCCATCCATTCCACCTCATTCCACTCTACTACCCTCCACTCCACTCCACTCAACTCAACTCCATTCCATTCCTTCCCATTCCACTCCACTCCACTACAATCCTCTCCATACCATCAATTCCAATACACTGCACTCCACTCCACTCCATTCCTTTCCATTTCATTCCATTCCATTCAACTGAAATCCACTTTTCTCCACTCCACTCCTCTCCACTCCATTGCATTCCACTGCTTACCATTCGCCTCCATTCCAGTGCACTACATTCCATTCCATTACTTTCCAATCAATTCCACTCTATTCCACTCCACTCCACTACCTTCCTTTCTTCTCCCTTCAACTCCACTACACTGCACTGCACTTTTTTCCATTCCATTCAATTCCTTTCCATCCCATTCCATTCCATTCCTTTCCATTCCATTCCATTCTTTTCCAATAGAATCCACTCCACTACACTCCAATCCACTCCATTCCATTTCACTCAATTCAAATGCACTCTACTCCACTCCACTCCTCTCCAACCCACTATATTCCATTACTTCCCATTCACCTCCTGTCCAGTTTATTCCATTCCATTCCATTCCATTCCACTCCATAACACTGCATTCCACTCCCTTCCTTTCTTCTTCATTCCACTCCACTCCACTCCACTGCACATTTTTCCATTCCATTCCATTCCATTCCATTCCATTCCATTCCATTCCATTCCCTTCCCTTCCCTTCCATTCTGTTCCATTCCGTTCCATTTCATTCTATTCAATTCCACTCTTTTCCACTAGAATTCACTCCATTCCACTCCGATTCATTCCATTCCATTCCATTCCATGCAAATTCACTCTTCTCCGCTCCTCTCCTCTCCAATCCACTGCATTCCATTCCTTCCCATTCTCCTCCTTTCCAGTGCAGTACATTGTAATCCATTCCATTCCATTCCATTCCATTCCATTCTACTCCACTCCACTCCCTTCCTTTCTTCTCCATTCAACTCCACTACACACCACTGGACTTTTTTCCATTTTTCCCATTCCATTCCATTCCATTCCGTTCCATTCCAATCCATAAAATTCCATTCCATTCCATTCATTTCCACTAGAATCCACTCCACTCCACTCCAATCCATTCCATTCCATTCCTTTCCATTCAATACAAATCCACTCTTCTCCACTAAACTGCTCTGCACTCCACTGCATTCCGTTCCTTCCGTTTTGCCTCCATTCCCGTCCACTCCATACCAATCCAATCGATTCCATGCCACTCCATTCCATTCCATTCCACTCCACTCGAATCCACTCCACTCCACTCCCTTCCTTTCTTCTCCATTCCACTCCACTGCACTCCAATGCAGTTTTTCCATTCCATTCCATTCCATTGCATTTCCATTCCATTGCATTCCATTCCATTCCATTCCACTCCATTCCATTCCCTTCTTTTCCCCTAGAATCTACTCCACTCCCGTCCAATCCTTTCCATTCCATTCCATTCCATTCAAATCCACTCTTCTCCGCTACACTCCTCTCCAATATCTGCATTCCATTCTTTCCCATTTGCCTCCATTCCATTCCATTCCATTCCACTACATTGCAATCCACCGTTCTCCCTTCCTTTCTTCTCCATTCCACTGCATTACACTCCACAGCACTTTTTTCCATTCCATTCCATTCCATTCCTTTGCATTCCATTCCATTCCACTCCATTGCAATCCACCCTTCTCCCTTCCTTTCTTCTCCATTCCACTACATTACACTCCACTGCACTTTTTTCCATTCCATTCCATTTCTTTCCTTTCCATTCCATTACATTTCACTCCACGCAACTGCGTTCCAATCCACTGTATTCCATTCCATTCCATTCTATTCCATTCCAATCTATTCCACCTGAATCCACTCTACTATTCTCCACTCCTCTACACTCCACTCCACTCCATTCCATTCCTTTCCATTCCACTCCACTACACTCCTGTCCATACCATTCAATTCCAATACACTGCACTCCACTCCACTCCATTCCATTCCATTGCATTCCATTCCATTCAATTGAAATACACTTTTCTCCACTCCACTCCTTTCCACTCCACTGCATTCCATTCCTTCTCATTTGCCTACATTCCAGTCCACTCCATTCCATTCCATTCCATTCCACTCCATTCATTTCCTTTCCACTCCATTCCACTGCATCCACTCAGTTCCTTTCTCCTCCGTTCCACTCCACTGCACCCTTTGTACATTTTTCCATTCCATTTTATTCTCTTCCATTCAATTGCATTCCATTCCATTGCATTCCATTCCAATCCATTCCAATCCATTGTATTGTTTTCCACTAGAATCCACTCCATTCCACTCCAATCCATTCCATTCCATTTAATTAAATTGAAATCAACTATTCTCCACTAAATTCCTATTCACTTCACTGCATTCCAATCCTTCCCATTCACTTCTACTCCTGTCCGCTCCATTCCATTCCATCCCATTCCATACCTTTCCATTCCATTCCACTCTTTTCCACTCCACTCCATTCCCATCCTTGATTCTCCATTCCACTCCACTGCACTTCACTGCACTTTTGTGAATTCCATTCCATTCCAAACCATTCCATTGCATTCCATCCCATTCCTTTCCATTCAGTTACTTTCCATTTCATTCCATTCCATTCCAATCCATTCCATTCCCCTCCATGCAACTTCACTCCAATCCACTGCATTCCATTCCATTCCATTGTATTGCATTCCATTCCATTACTTTCCATTCCATTCTACTCCAATCCACTCCACTTCAATCCACTGCATTCCATTCTATTCCATTCCATTCCATTGCATTAAATTCTCTTCAATTCTAATCCACTCTTCTCCACTCCTCTCCACTGCACTGCATTCCATTCCTTCCCATTCGCCTTCATTCCACTCTAATCCTTTCCATTGCATTCCATTCCAGTGCATTCCACTCCACTCCACTCCCTTCCTTTCTTCTCCATTCCACTACACTACACTACACTACACTTTTTTCCACTCCATTCCATTCCATTCCACTCCATTCCAATTCTTTCCATTCTATTCCATTCCATTCCATTCCATTCTTTTCCACTAGAATCCACTCCAATCCTTTCCATTCCATTCAATTCTAATCCTCTCTTCTCCACTCCACTCCTCTCCACTGCATTCCATTCCTTCCTATTCACCTCCATTGCTGTCCACTACATTCAATTAAATTCCACTCCATTCCATTCCGGTCCATTCCACTACATTTCCTTCCACTCCATTCCAATCCACTCCATTCCACTCTATTCCACTGCATGCCATTCCCTTCCTTTCTTCTCCATTCCACTCCATTGCACTCCACTGCACTTTTCTCCATTCAACCCCTTCCCATTCGAATGCATTCTATTCCATTCCATTCTAATCCATTCCATTCCACTCCATTCCATTCCAGTCCATTCCACTCCAATCCACTACCTTCCTTTCTTCTCCATTCCACTGCACTAGACACCAATGCAATTTTTCCCTTCCATTCCTTTCCATTCCATTCCAGCACATTCCATTCTATTCCACTAGAATCCCCTCCAATCCAATCCATTCCATTCCATTCCATTCCATTGAATTAAAATCCACTCTTCTCCACTCCATTCCTCTCCACTCCTCTGCATTCCATTCCTTCTCATTCGCCTCCATTCCATGCCAATCCATTCCATTCTCTTCCATTCCTTTCCACTCCATTTCATTCACACCATTCTACTCCACTCTGTTCCCTTCCTTTCTTCTCCATTCCGCTCCACTTCACTCCACTGCATTTTTTCCTTTCCATTCCATTCCATTCATTTCCATTCCATTGCATTCCATTCCATTCCATGCCATTACATTCCATTCAATTTCATTCCATTCCATTCTGTTCATTGCATTCCATTCTTTTCAACTAGAATCCACCCCATTCCACTCTAATCCATTGCATTCCAATCCATTCCTTTCAAATCCAATCTTCTCCACTCCACTCCTCTCCAATCCACTGCATTCCATTCTTTCCCATTCGGCAACAGTCCACTCCACTCCACTCCATTCCACTCCATTCCATTCCGTTCCATTCCATTCCAATCCATTCCTTTGCATTCCTTTGCATTCCATTACATTCCGATCCATTCTGTTCCATTCCATTCCGTTCCATATCATTCCAATCGATTCCATTTCCTTCCGCTCCACACAACTGCACTCCAATCCACTGCATTCCCTTCCATTCTATTCTATTCCATTAGAATAGAATCCACTCTACTCCCCTCCATTCCACTCCAATCCACTTCAATCCATTCCATTCCTTCCCATTCCACTACACTTCAATACCCTCCTCTCCATTCCATTCAATTCAAATACCCTTCACTCCACTCCACTGCATTCAATTCCATTTCATAAATTTTCATTCCGTTCCATTGTTTTCCATTCCTTTCCATTGCTTTCCATTCCATTCCATTCTTCTGCAATACACTACACTCCAATCCACTGTAATCCATTCCATTCCATTCCATTGCATTCCATTCCATTTAATTCAAATCCACTCTTCTCCACTCCACTCCTCTCCAGGCCACGGCAAACAATTCTTCCCATTCGACTCAATTCCTCTCTACTCCATGAAATTCCATTCTATTAATTTCCATTCCATTCCATTCCATTCCATTCCATTCGGTTTAACACCACTCCACTGCCTTCCTTTCTATTCCATTGCACTCCATTACACTCCACTGTATTTTTTTTCGTTGTATTCCATTCCATTCCATTCCATTCCATTCCATTCCATTCCATTACATTACATTACATTACATTGCATTCCTGTCAATTCCATTCTATTCCATTCCATTCCATTCTTTTCCACTAGAATCCACTCCACTCCACTGCACAGAATAGAAAGAAGTTTCACAGAATGCTTCGGTGCAGTTTTTATGGGAAGATATTTCGTTTTTCACCTTAGGCTTCAATGTTCGCAAAATGTACAATTGAAGATTCTACAAAAAGTGTGTTTCAATGCATCTCAATCAAAAGAAAGGCTGAACTCTGTTAAATGAATGTGCAGATCAGAAAGACGTTCCACAGAATGCTTCTGTGTAGTTTTTATGGGCAGATATTCCGTTTTTCACAGTAGGCCTCAATGTTCTCCAAATGTCCACTTGCAGATTCTACAAAAAGAGTGTTTCAAAACAGCTCAATCAAAAGAAATGTTCAACTCTGTTAGATGAATGCATAGATCTGAAATAAGTTTCAGAGATTGCTTCTGTGTAGTTTTTACTTGAAGATATTTCATTTTTCACCAAAGGCCTCAATGCTCTACAAATGTCCACTTGCAGATTCTACAAAAAGAGTGTTTCAAAACTGCTCAATCTATACAAAAGTTAAACTCTGTGAGATGAATGCACTGAATAGAAAGAAGTCTCACAGAATGCTTTAGTGTAGTTTTTATGGGAAGATATTTTGTTTTTCTCCATAGGCCACAATATTCTCCAAATGTCCGTTTGCAGATTATACAAAAAGTGTCTTTCAAAACAGCTCAATCATAAGAAAGTTTCAACTCTGTAAAATGAATGCACAGAACAGAGAAAAATTTCACAGAATCCTTCTGTGTAGTTTTTATGGGAGATGTTTCGTTTTTCACTATAGGCCTAAATGTTTTCCAAATGTCCACTTGCAGATACTACAAAAAGAGTTTTTCAAAACAGATCCAACAAAAGACATGTTCAACTCTGTAAGAAGAACACAAAGACTGGAAAAAAGTTTCACAGAATGCTTCTCTGTAGTTTACACTTGAAGATATTCCTTTTTCCACGATAGGTCTCAAAGCGCTCCAAATGTCCACTTGCAGTTTATACAGAAAGAGTGTTTCAAAACAGCTCAATCAAAAGAAAGGTTCAAGTCAGTGAGATGAATTCACAGAAAAGAAAGTTGTTTCACAGAATGGTTCTGTATAGTTTTTATCGGAAGATATTTCTTTTTTCACCATAGGCCTCAATGTTCTCCAAATGTCCCCTTGCAGATTCTACAAAGAGAGTGTCACAAAACAGGTCAATCAAAAGAAAGGTTCAACTCTCCTAGATGAATGCACACATCAGAAGTTAGTTTCACAGAATGATTCCATGTAGTTTTATTTGAAGGTATTCCTTTTTCCACGATAGGCCTCAAAGCGCTCCAAATGTCCAGTTGCATATTGTACAAAAAGAGTGTTTCAAAACTGCTCAATCAAAAGAAAAGTTTTAATCTGTGAGGTGAACACATGGAATAGAAAGGAGTTTCACAGAACGCTTCTATGTAGTTTTTATTGAAAGATATTTTGTTTTTCACCGTATGCCTCAATGTTCTCAAAATATCCACTTCCAGATTGTACAAAAAGTATGTTTCAAAACAGATCAATCAAAAGAAAGTTTCCACTCTGTAAGATGAATGCACGGATCAGAAAGTAGTTTCACAGAATGCTTCTGGGTAGTTTTTATATGAAGGTATTACTTTTTCCACTATAGAACTGAAAGTGCTCCAAATTTCCAGATGCAGATTCTACAAAAAGAGTGTTTCAAAACAGCTCAATCAAAAGAAATGTTCAACACTGTTAGATTAGAGCACAGGTGAAAAAGAAGTTTCACAGAATGCTTCTGTGTAGTTTTTATTTGAAGATATTCCTTTTTCCATGATAGGCCTCATAGCGCTCAAAATGTCCACCTGCAGATTCTACAAAAAGAGAGTTTCCAAACTGCTCAATCAAAAGAAAGGTTCAACTCCGTTAAATGAATGCACAGAACAGAGTAAATTTTCACAGAATGCTGCTGTGTAGTTTTTAATGGAAGATATTTCGTTTTTCACTATGGACCTCAATGTTCTCCAAATGTCCACTTGCAGATTCTACAAAAAGTGTGTTTCAAAACAGATCAATCAAAAGAAATGTTCAACAATGTTGGATGAATGCACAGATCAGAAATGAGTTTCACAGAATGTTTCTGTGTAGTTTTTATTTGAAGATATTCCTTTTTCCACAATAGGCCACAAAGCACTGCAAATGTCCACTTGCAGATTCTACAAAAGAGTGTTTCAAAACTACTAAATCAAAAGAAAAGTTCTTCTCTGTGACGTGAATGCACGGAATAGAACTAATTTCACAGAATTCTTCTGTGTAGTTTTTATGGGGAGATATTTCATTTTTCACCATAGGCGACAGTGTTCTCCATGTGTCCACTTGCAGATTCTACAAAAAGAGTATTTCAAAACTGCTCAATCAAAATAAATGTTCAATTCTCTTAGATGAATGCACAGATCAGAAAGAAGTTTCACAGAATGCTTCTGTGTAGTTTTTACTTGAGGATATTCCTTTTTTCACTATGGGCCTCTATGTTCACCAAATGTGCACCTGCAGATTCTACAAAAAGAGTGTATCATAACTGCTCCATCCAAAGAAAGCTTCAACACTGTGAGATAAACGCACAGAAAAGAGAAAAGTTTCACAGAATGCTTCAGTGTAGTTTTTATAGTAAGATAATTAGTTTTTCACCATAGGCCTCAATATTCTCCAAATGTCCACTTACAGATTCTACAAAAAGAGTGTTTCAAAGCAGATCAATCAAAAGAAACATTCAACCCAGTTGGATTAATGCACAGATCAGAAAGTAGTTTCACAGAATGCTTCTGTGTAGTGTTTATGGTAAAATATTTCGTTTTTCACAATAGGCCTCTATGTTCTCCAATTGTTCACTTGTAGATTCTACAAAAAGAGTGTTTCAAAACTGCCCAATCAAAAGAAAGTTTCAACTCTGTTATATGAATGCACAGAGTATTATGAAGTTTCACTGAATGTTTCTGTGTAATTTTCATGAGAATATATTTCGTTATTCACCATAGGCCTCAAAGCTCTCCAAATATCCACTTGACAATTCCACAAAAAGACTGTTTCTAAACTGCTCAATCAAAACAAAGGTTCAGCTCTGTGAGATGAATGCACAGAATAGAAAGAGGTTTCACACAATGCTTCTGTGTAGTTTTTATGGAAAGATATATCAATTCTCACCATAGGCCTCAATGTTCTCCAAATGTCCACTTGCAGATGCTACAAAAAGTGTGTTTCAAAACAGCTCAATCAAAAGAAAGGTTAAACTTTGTTAGATGAAAGCACAGTTCAGGAAGAAGTGTCACAGAATGCCTCTGTGTAGTTTTCATGAGAAGATATTTTGTTTTTCACTATAGGCCTCAATGTTCTCCAAATGTCCAATTTCAGATTCTACAAAAAGATTGTTTCAAAACTGCTCAATCAAAAGAAAGTTTCAAATCTGTGGCATGAATGCACAAAATGGAGGGAAGCTTCACTGAATGCTTCTGTGTAGCTTTTATGAAAAGTTATTTTGTTATTCACCACAGGCCTCAAAGCTCTCCAAATGTCCACTTGTAAGTTCTACCAAAAGAGTGTTTCAAATCTGCTCAATGAAAAGAAAAGTTCTACTCTGTGACATCAGTGCACTGAATAGAAAGAAGTTTCACAGAATGCTTCTGTGCAGTTTTTATAAGAAGGTATTTCCTTTTTCGCTGGAGGCCTCAATGTACTCCAAATATGCACATGCAGATTCAACAAAAAGAGTTTTTCAAAACTGCTCAATCAAAAGAAACTTTCAAACCTTTGAAATGAATACACCGAATAGAAAGAAGTTTCACATAATGCTTCTGTGTAGTATTTATGGAGAGATATGTCGTTTTTCACCATAGGCCTCAATGTTCTCCAAATGTCTACTTGCAGATTCTACAAAAAGAGTGTTTCAAAACACCACAATCAAGAGAAAGTTTCAACTCTGTTAGAGGAATGCACACAACAGAGAAACATTTCACAGAATGCTTCTGTGTAGTTGTTATGGGAAGATATTTCTTTTTTCACCGTAGGCCACAATATTCTCCAAATGTCCAGTTGCAGTTTCTACAAAAAGAGTGTTTCAAAACAGCTAACTCAACAGAAAGGTACAACTCTGTTAGATGAATGCACAGATCAGAAAGAAATTTGACAGAATGATTCTGTGCAGTTTTTATTTGAAGATATTCCTTCTTTTATGATAGCCTTCAAAGCACTCCAAATGTCCTCTTGCAGATTCTACAAAAAGAGTGTGTCAAAACTGCTCAAGCAAAAGAAAGGTTCAACTCTGTGAGATGAATGCAAAGAATAGAAAGAAGTTTCACAGAATGCTTCTGTGTAGTTTTAAGGGAAGGTATTTCGCTTTTCACTGCCGGCCTCAATGGTCCCAAAATCTCCACTTGCAGATTCTACAAAAAGAGTGTTTCGAAACAGCTCAATCAAAAGAAAGGTTAAACTCTTTGACATGAAGGCACAGATCAGAAAGGAGTTTCACAGAATCTTTCTGTGTAGTTTTTACTTGAAGATATTTCGTTTTTCACTATAGACTTCAATGATCTCCAAATGTCCGCTTGCAGATTCTACAAAAAGAGCGGTTCGAACCTGCTCAATCAAAAGAAAGATTCCACTCTGTAAGATGAATGCATAGATCAGAAGGCGTTTCACAGAATGCCTCTGTGTAGTTTTTAATTGAAGGTATTCCGGTTTTCATGATAGCCCTCAAAGCGCTCCAAATGTCCACTTGCAGATTCTACCAAAAGAGTTTTTCAAAACTGCTCAATCAAAAGAAAGTTTCTACTCTGTGAGATGAATGCACAGAATAGAAAAAAATTTCAAAGAATGCTTTTGTGTAGTTCTCATGGGAAGATATTTTGTTTTTCACAGTAAGCCTCAATGTTCTCCAAATGTGCACTTCCGGAATCTTCAAAAAGAGTGTTTCAAAACAGTTCAATCAAAAGAAAGGTTCTACTATCTTAGATGAATGCACAGATCAGAAGAAGTTTCACTGAATCCTTCTGTGTAGTTTTTATTGTAGATATTCCCTTTTCCACCATAGGCCTGCAAGCGCTCCAAATGTCCACTTGCAGATTCTTTAAAAAGAGTTTTTCAAAAGTGCTCAATCAAAAGAAACGTTCTACTCTGTGAGATGAAAGCACAGAATAGAAAGAAGTTTCACAGAATTCTTCTGTGTAGTTTTTATGGGAAGATATTTCGTTTTTCACCGTAGGCCTCAATATTCTCCAAATCTCCATAGGCAGATTCTACAAAAAGATTGTTTCAAAACAGCTCAATCAAAAGAAAGGTTCAACTCTGTTAGATGAATGCACAGAACACAGAAAAGTTTCACAGAATGCTTCTGTGTGGTTTTTACTTGAAGATATTTCATTTTTCAGTATAGGCCTAAATGTTCTCAAAATTTACTCATGCAGATTCTACAAAAAGAGTGTTTCAAAACTGCCCAATCAAAAGAAAGTTTCAACCCTGTGAGATGAATGCACAGAAAAGAAAGAAGTTTCACAGAATACTTCTATGTAGTTTTTATGGGAAGATATTTCGATTTTCAAAGTTGGCCTCAACTTTCTCCAAATGTCCACTTGCAGTTTCTACAGAAAGAGTGTTTCAGAACTCCTCAATCAAAAGAAAGTTTCAACTCTGTTAGATGAATGCACAGAACAGAGAAATGTTTCACAGAATGCTTCTGTGTAGTTTTTATTGGAAGATATTTCGTTTTTCAATATAGGAGTCAATGTTCTCCAAATGTCCACTTGCAGATTCTATAAAAAGAGTGTTTCAAAACTGCTTAATCAAAGGTAAAATTCAACTTCGTTAGATGAATGCACAGATCAGAAAAAGTTTCACAGAATGCTTCTGTGTAGTTTTAATGGGAAGATATTTCTTTTTTCACCTTAGGCCTCAATGCTCTCCAACTGTCAAATTGCAGATTCTACAAAAAGTATGTTTCAATGCTGAAAAACCAAAAGAAATTTTACACTCTCTGAGATGAAAGCACAGTTAATAAAGAAGGCTCACAGATTACTTCTGTGTAGCTTTTATTTGTAGATATTACTTTTTCCATGATAGGCCTCAAAATGCTCCAAATGTACACTTGCAGACTATAAAAAAAGACTGTTTCAAAACAGCTGAATCAAAAGAAAGGTTCAACTCTGAGATGAATGCAGAGATTGGAAAGAATTTTCACAGAAATATTCTGTGTAGTTTTTACTTGAAGATATTTCGTTTTTCATCATAGGCCTCATAGCTCTCCAAATGTCCACTTGCAGATTCCACAAAAAGAGTGTCTCAAAACTGCTTAATCAAAAGAAATTTTCTACTCAGATGAATGCACAGAATATAACGAAGTTTCTCAGAAAGCTTCTGTGTAGTTTTTATGTGAAGATATTTCATTTTTCACTGTAGGCCTCAATGTTCTCTCAATGTCCACTTGCAGATTCTACATAAAGAGTGTTTCAAAACAGCTTAATCAAAAGAAAGTTTCAAATGTATTCAATGAATGCACAGAATAGAAAGAAGTTTCACAGAATGCTTCCGTGTAGTTTTTATGGGAAAATATTTCTTTTTTCACCATAGGCCTCAATGCTCTCAAAATGTCGAATTGCAGATTCTACAAAAGTATGTTTCAAAGCTGCAAAATCAAAAGAAAGATTCCCCTCTCTGAGATGAATGCACAGCTCATAAAGAAGTGTCACAGAATGCTTCTGTGTAGTTTTTATTTGAAGATATTTCTTTTTCCACGATAGGCCTCAAAGCACTCCAAATGCCACTTGCAGATTTTATGAAAACTGTGTTTCCAAACTGCTGAATCAAAACAAATGTTCAACTCTTTGAGTTGAATGCAGCGAATTGGAAAAATTTTTCCAGAAATATTCTGTGTAGTTTTAACTTGAAATATTTTGTTTTTCACCATAGGCCACAAATCACTCCAAATGTCCACTTGCAGATTCTACAAAAAGAGTGTTTCAAAACTGCTCAGTCAAAAGAAAGGTTCTCTTCAGTGAGATAATGCACAGAATAGAAAGAAGTTTCACAGATTTCTTCTGTGTAGTTTTTATTTGAAGATATTCCTTTTTTCACGATAGGCCTCAATGTTCTCCAAATGTCCACTTGCAGTTTAAACAAAAAGAGTGTTTCAAAACTGTTCAATCAAAAGAAAGTTTCAACTCTGTGAGATGAATGTAGAGAATACAAATAATTTTCACAGAAGTATTCTGTGTAGTTTTTACTTGAAGACATTTCGTTTTTCCCCATAGGCCTGAAAGCTCTCAAATGTCAACATGCAGATTCTACAGAAAGAGTGTTTCAAAACTGCTCATCAAAGTTTCTGCTCTCTGAGATGAATGCACACAATAGAAAGAAGTTTCACAGAATGCTTCTGTGTAATTTTTATGGGACGATATTTCATTATTCACTGTAGGCATCTATGTTCTCCAAATGTCCACTTGCAGATTCTACAAAACGAGTGTTTCAAAATAGCTCAATGAAAAGAAAGGTTCAACTCTGTTAGATGAATGCACAGAACAGAGAAAAGTTTCACAGAATGCTTCTGTGTAGTTTTCACTAGAAGATATTCCGTTTTTCACTATAGGCCTCAATGTTCTCCAAATGTCCACTTGCAAATTCTACAAAAATAGTGTTTCAAAACTGCTCAATCAAAAGAAAGGTTCAACTTTGTGAGATGAATGCACAGAATAGAAAGAAGGTCCACAGAATAATTCTATGTCGTTTTTATGGGAAGATATTTCGTTTTTCACCATAGGCCTCAACTTTCTCCAAATGTCCACTTGCAGATTCTACAAAAAGTGTGTTTCAAAACAGCTCAATCAAAACAAAGATTGAACTCTGTTAGATGAATGCACAGAACAGAGAAAAGTTTCACAGAATGCTTCTGTGTAGTTTTTATGGGAAGATATTTCATTTTTCACTATAGGCCTAAATGTTTTCCAAATGTCCACTTTCAGATTCTACACAAAGGGTGTTACAGAACAGCTCAATCAAAATAAAGGTTCAACTCTGTCAGGTAAATGCACAGATCAGAAAGAAGTTTCACAGAATGCTTCTGTGTAGTTTTTATGGGAAGATACATCGTTTTTCACCATAGGCCTCAATGTTCTCCAAATTTGCACTTGCAGATTCTAAAAAAATAGTGTTTCAAAACACCTAAATCAAAAGAAATGTTCACCTCTGTTAGATGAATGCACAGATCTGAAAGAAGTTTCACAGAATGCTTCTGCGTAGGTCTTATGGGAAGATACTTCGTTTTTCACCTTAGGCCTCCATGTTCTCCAAATGTCCACTTGCAGATTCTACAAAAAGAGTCTTTCAAAACTGCTTAATCAAAAGGAAGGTTCACCTCCATGCAATGAATGCACAGAATATAAAGAATTTTCACAGAATGCTTCTGTGTAGTTTTTATGGGAAGTTATTTCATTTTTCACGACAGGCCACAATGATCTGCAAATGTCCACTTGCAGATTTTACAAAAAGAGTTTTTCAAAACAGATCTATCAAACGAAAGGTTCCAATCAGTTAGATGAATGCACAGATAAGAAAGAAGTTTCAGAGAATGCTTCTATGTAGTTTTTATTTGAAGATATTACTTTTTCCACGATAGGCCTGAAAGCACTCCAAATGTCCACATGCAGATTCTACAAAAAGAGTGTTTCAAAACTGCCCAATCAAAAGAAAGATTCTACTCGGTGAGATGAATGCACAGAATAGAAAGAAGTTTCACAGAATGCTTCTTTGTAGTTTTTATGGAAGATATTTCGTTTTTCACCATAGGCCACAACATTCTCCAAATGTCCACTTGCAGATTCTTAAAAAAGAGGGTTTTAAAACAGCTCAATCAAAAGAAAGGTTCAACTCTGTTAGATGAAAACACAGATCAGAAAGAAGTTTCACAGAATGCTTCTGTGTAGTTTTTATTTGAAGATATTTTGCTTTTCCCTATAGGCCTCAATGTTCTCAAAATGTCCATTTGCAGATTCTACAAAAAGTGTGTTTCAAAACTGCTCAATCAAAAGAAAAGTTCAAACCTGTGGCTTGAATGCACAGAAAAGAAAGAAGTTTCACAGAATGCTTCTGTGTAGTTTTATGGGAAGATATTTCGTTTTTCACCTTAGGCCTCAATATTCTCAAAATGTCCTCTTGCAGATGCTACAAAAAGTGTGTTTCAGAACAGCTCAATCAAAAGAAAGGTCCAACTCTGTTAGATGAATGCACAGAATAGAAAGAATTTTCACAGAATGCTTCAGTGTAGTTCCTATGTGAAGGTATTTCGTTTTTCACCTTAGGCCTTAATATTCTCCAAATGTCCACTTGCCGATTCTACAAAAAGTGTGTTTCAGACCAGCTCAATGAAAAGAAAGGTTCAACTCTGTTAGATGAATACACAGAACAGAGAAAAGATTCACAGAATGCTTCTGTGTAGTTTTTATGGGAAGATATTTCATTTTTCACCATAGGCCACATAGCTCACCAAATGTCCCCTTGAATATTCTACAAAAAGTGTGTTTGAAAACTGCTCAATCAACAAAAGTTTCTACTCTGGGAGATGAATGCACAGAATAGAAAGAAGTTATACACAATGCTTCTCTGTAGTTTTTATTGTAAGGTAATTTATTTTTCACCGCAGGCCTGAATATTCTCAAAATGTCCACTTGTAGATTCTACAAAAAGAGTGTTTCAAAACTTCTCAATCAAAAGAAAGTTCTACTCTGTGAGATGAATGCACAGAATAGGAAGAATTTTCTCCGAATGCTTCTCTGTAGTTTTTATGGGAAGATATTTGGTTTTTCACTGTAGGCCTCAATGTTCTCAAGTTGTCCACTTGCAGATTCTACAAAAAGAGGGTTACAAAGCTGCTCAATCAAAGGAAAATTTCAACTCTGTGAGATGAATTCACAGAATGGAAAGAAGTTTCATAGAACGCTTCTGAGTAGTTTTTATGGGAAAATATTTCGTTTTTCACCATAGGCCTCAATGTTCTCCAAATGTCCACTTGCGGATACTACAAAAAGTGTGTTTCAATACAGCTCAATTAAAAGAAATGTTCAACTCTGCTAGATGAATGCACAGATCAGAAAGAAGTTTCACAGAATGCTTCTCTGTTGTTTTTATGGGAAGATATTTCATTTTTCACCATAGGACTCAATGTTCTCAAAATGTCCACTTGCAGAATCTGTAAAAAGAGTGTTTCAAAACTGCTCAATCAAGAGAAACTTTCAACTCTGTGAGAGGAAGGCACAGAAAAGAACGAAGTTTCACAGAATTATTCTGTGTAGTTTTTACTTGATGATATTTCTTTTTTCACGATAGGCCTCCTACTTCTCCAAATGTCCACTTGCAGATCCTTCAAAAAGAATGTTTCAAAACAGCTCAATCAAAAGAAAGGTTCAACTCTGTTTGATGAATGCACAGACCAGAAGGATGTTTTGCAGAATTCTTTTGTGTGGTTTTTATGGAAGATAATTAGTTTTTCACCACAGGCATCAATATTCTCCAAATGTCCACTAGCAGATCTACAAAAAGTGTGTTTCAAAACAGATCAATCAAAAGAAAGATTCAACTCAGTTAGATGAATGCACAGGTGTGAAAGAAATTTCACTGAATGTTTTTATGTAGCTTTTATTGAAGATGTTCCATTTTCCACGATAGGCCTCAAATCGCTGCAAATGTACACTTGCAGATTCTTCAAAAAGAGTGTTTCAAAACAGCTCAGTCAAAAGAAAGTTTCAACTCTGTTAGGTGAATCCACAGAACAGAGTATATTTTCACAGAATGCTTCTGGGTAGTTTTACTCGAAGATATTTCATTTTTCATATAGGCCTCCATGTCCTCCAAAAGTCCACTTGCAGATTCCACAAAAAGAGAGTTTCAAAACTACTCAATCAAAAGAAAGGTTCTATTCTCTGAGTTCAACGAACAGAATACAAAGAAGTTTCACAGAATTCTTCTGTTAGTATTTACGGGAAGATATTTCATTTCTCACCGTCTTTCTCAATGTTCGCCAAATGTCCAATTGCAGAGTCTACAAAAGTGTGTTTCAAAACAGCTCAATTAAAGAAGGTTCAACTTTGTTACATGAGTTCACAGATCCAAAAGAAGTTTAACAGAATTCTTCTGTGTAGTTTATATGTTAAGATATTTTGTTTTTCACCGTAGGCTTCAATGTTCTCCAAATGTCTAATTGCAGATTCTACAAAAAGAGTGTTGCAAAACAGCTCAATCAAATGAAAGATTCAACTCTGTTTGAGGAATGCATAGATCAGAGAGAAGTTTCCCAGAATGCTTCTGTGTAGTTTTAAGGAAGATATTTCGTTTTTCACAATAGGCCTCAAGGTTCTCCAAATGTCTGCTTGCAGATTCTACAAAAAGAGTGTTTCAAAACTGCTCAATCAAAGAAAGTTTCAACACTGTGAGATGCATGCTCAGAATAGAACGAAGTTTCACAGAAGTATTCTGTGTAGTTCTTACTTGAAGCTATTTCGTTTTTCACCATAGGCCTCAAAGCTCTCCAAATGTCCAATGCAGATTCTACAAAAAGAGTTTTTCCAAACTGCTCAATCGAAAGAAAAGTTCAACACTGTGAGATGAAGGCACAGAATAGAAAGAAGTTTCACAGAATGCTTCCATGTAGTTTTTATGGGAAGATATTTCGTTTTTCACAGTATGCCTCAATGTTCTCCAAATGTCCACTTGCAGATTCTACAAAAGTGTGTTTCAAAACAGCTCAATCAAAAGAAATGTTCAAATCTGTTAGAAGAATGCACAAATCAGAAAGAAGTTTCAAAGAATGCTTCTGTGTAGTGTTTATTTGAAGATATTCCTTTTTCCACGATAGGCCTCAAAGCACTCCAAATGTCCAATTGCTGATTCTACAAAAAGAGTGTTTCAAAACTACTCAATCAAAAGAGAGATTCTACTCTGTGAGATGAATGCACAGAATAGAAAGAAGTTTCACAGTATGCTTCTGTGTAGTTTTTATGGGAAGATATTTCGTTTTTCACTGTAGGCCTCAATGTTCTCCAAAGCTCACTTGCAGATTCTACCAAAAGAGTTTTTCAAAACAGCTCAATCACAAGAAAGTTTCAACTCTGTTAGATGAATACACAGAACAGAGAAATGTTTCACAGAATGCATCTTTGTAGATTGTATGGGTAGATATTTTGTTTTTTCACCTTAGGCCTCAATGTTCTCCAAATGTCCACATGCAGATTCTTCAAAAATAGTGTTTCAAAACTGCTCAATCAAAAGAAAGTTCAACTCTGTGAGATGAATGCACAGAATAGAACGAAGTTTCACAGAAGTGTTCTGTGTAGTTTTTAGTTGAAGATATTTCATTTTTACTATGTGCCACAATGTTCTGCAAATGTTCCTTGAAGATTCTACAAAAAGTGTGTTTCAAAACAGATCAAACAACAGAAAGGTTCAACTCTGTTAGATGAATGCACAGATCAGAAAGTAGTTTAACAGAATGCTTCTGTGTAGTTTTTAATGGGAAGATATTTCCTTTTGTCACCCTATGCCTCAATGCTCTAGAAATGTCCAATTGCAGTTTCTACAAAAAGCCTGTTTCAAAGCTGTACTATCAAAAGAAATGTTCCACTCTCTGAGATGAATGCACAGTTCATAAAGTAGATTCACAGATTAATTCTGTGTAGTTTTATTTGAAGATATTCCTTTTTCCACGATAAGCCTCAAAGCACTCCAAATGTCCACTTGCAGTTTATACAGAGTGTTTCAAAACTGCTCAGTCAAAAGAAAAGTTCTACTTTGTGACATGAATGAACAGAATAGAAAGTAGTTTCACAGAATGCTTCTGTGTAGTTTTATCGAAGACATTTCATTTTTCAACGTAGGCCTCAATGTTCTCCAAATGTCCACTTGCAGATTCTACAATTCGACTGTTTCAAAACTGCTCAATCACAACTAAGGTTAAAGTCTGTTAGTTGAATGCACAGATCAGAAAGAAGTTTCACAAGAATGCTTCCGTGTAGCTTTTATGGAAGATATATCTATTTTCACCATGGGCCTCAATGTTCTCCAGATGTCCACTTGCAGATTCCACAAAAACAGTGTTCAAAACTGCTCAATCAAAAGTAAGGTTCAACTCTGATAGTTGCATGTGCAGATGAGAAAGAAGTTTCACAGAATGCTTCTGTGTAGTTTTATGCAAAGATTTTCCTTTTTCCACGATACGCCTCAAAGTGCTCCAATTGTCCACTTGCAGTTTATAGAGAAAGAGGGTCTCAAACCTACCCAATCAAAGGAAATGTTCAACAGTGTGAGATGAAAGCAGAGAATAGAAAGAAATTCACAGAAGTATTCTGTGTAGTTTTTACTTTGAAGATATTTCGTTTTTCACCATAGGCCTCAAAGATCTCCTAATGTCCACTTGCAGAATCTACAAACAGAGTGTTTCAAAACTTCTCACTCAAAAGAAATGTTCGACTCTGTTAGATAAATGCACAGATCAGAAAGTAGTTTCACAGAATGCTTCTGTGAAGTTTTAAGGGGAAGATATTTGTTTTACACTGTATGCCTCAATATTCTCCAAATATCCCCTTGCAGATTCTAAAAAGAGTGTTTCAAAACAGCTCAATCAAAAGAAAGGTTCAACTCAGTGAGATGAATGAAACACATCAGAAAGTAGTTTCACAGAAGAATCTGTGTAGTTATTATTGAAGATATACTTTTCCACGATAAGGCCTCAAAGCGCTCCAAATGTCCACTTGCAGATTCTACAAAAAGAGTGTTTCAAAACTGCTCATTCAAAAGAAAGGTTTTACGGTGTGAGATGACTGAACAGAATAGAAAGATGTTTCCACAGAATGCTTTGTGTAGTTTTTTATGGGAAGATATTTCGTTTTTCACTATAGGCCTCAATGTTCTCCAAATGACCACTTGCAGATTCTACAAAAAAGTGTTTCAAAACTGTCAATTCAAAAGTACGGTTCAAATCTGTTAGTTGAATGCACAGATATGAAAGAGTTTCACAGAATGCTTCCATGTAGTTTTAGGGAAGATATTTCGTTTTTCACTGTAGGCCTCAAAGTTTTCCAAATGTCCACTTGCAGATTGTACAAATAGAGTGTTTTACAACTGCTTCAATCAAAACTAAGGTTCACTTTGTTAGTCGAATGCACAGATCAGAAAGAGTTTCACATAATTCTTCCATGTAGTTTTTATGGAAGAATATTGCTTTTTTCACCACAGGCCTCAATGTTCTCAAATGTCCACTGGCAGATTCTACAAAAAGACTGTTTCAAAACTGCTCAATCCAAAAGTAAGGTTCAACTCTATTATTTGAATGCACAGATCAGAAAGAAGTTTCACAGAATGCTTCTGTGTAGTTTTAATTTGAAGATATTCCTTTTACCACGATTGGCCTCAAAGCGCTCCAAATGTACACTTGCAGTTTATACAGAAAGAGTGTTTCTAAACTACCCAATAAAAAGAAAGGTTCGCAGTGTGAGATGAATGCAGAGAATAGAAAGACATTTCAGAGAAGTATTCTGTGTAGTTTTTACTTGAAGACATTTCGTTTTTCACCTTAGGCCTCAAAGATATTCAAATGTCCACTTTCAGATTCTACAAAAAGAGGGTTTCAAAACTTCTCAATAAAAAGAAAGGTTCTACTTTGTTAGATGAAATCACAGAGCAGAAAGTAGTTTCACAGAATGCTTCTGCATAGTTTTAAGGGGAAGATATTTCGTTTTACACCGTATGCCTCAATATTCTCCAAATATCCCCTGCAGATTCTACAAAAAGAATGTTTCAAAACAGCTCAATAAAAAATAAAGGTTCAATTCAATGAGATGAATGCACAGATCAGAAAGTA
>NW_022097105.1:0-20869 GCF_006542625.1 Nomascus leucogenys | reverse complement strand
TTGAATGCACAGAACAGAAAGAAGTTTCACAGATGCTTCTGTGTAGTTTTTTTTGAACATATTCCTTTTCCACTATAGGCCTCTTAGCGCCCTGTTGTCCATTGCATTTTCTACAGAAAGAGTGTTTCAGAACTGCTCAATCAAAAGTAAGGTTCAACTCTGTTAGTTGAATGCACAGAACAGAAAGAAGTTTCACAGAATGCTTCTGTGTAGTTTTTATTTGAAGATATTCCTTTTCCGCTATAGGCTCTTAGCGCCCGAATGTCCACTTGCATTTTCTACAGAAAGAGTGTTTCAGAACTGCTCAATCAAAAGTAAGGTTCAACTCTGTTAGTTGAATGCACAGAACAGAAAGAAGTTTCACAGAATGCTTCTGTGTAGTTTTTATTGAACATATTCCTTTTTCCACTATGGCCTTTAGCGCCCTGAATGTCCTTGCATTTTCTACAGAAAGAGTGTTTTCAGAACTGCTAAATCAAACTAAGGTTCAACTCTGTTAGTTGAATGCACAGAACAGAAAGAAGTTTCACAGATTGCTTCTGTGTAGTTTTTATTTGAAGATATTCCTTTTTCCACTATAGGCCTCTTAGCGCCAAATGTCCAGTTGCATTTCTACAGAAAGAGTTTTCAGAACTGCTCAATCAAAACTAAGGTTCAACTCTGTTAGTTAAATGCACAGAACAGAAAGAAGTTTCACAGATTGCTCCTGTAGTTTTTATTTGAAATATTCCTTTTTCCGCTATAGGCCTCTTAGCGCCGAATCCACTTGCATTTTCTACAGAAAGAGTGTTTCATAACTGCTCAATCAAAAGTAAGGTTTCACTCTTTGTTGAATGCACAGAACAGAAGAAGTTTCACAGATTGCTTCTGTGTAGTTTTTATTTGAAATATTCCTTTTTCCACTATAGGCCTCTTAGCGCCCTGAATTCCACTTGCATTTTTACAGAAAGAGTGTTTCAGAACTGCTCAATCAAAAGTAAGTTCAACTCTGTTAGTTGAAAGCACAGAACAGTAAGAAGTTTCACAGATGCTTCTGTGCAGTTTTTATTTGAAATATTCCTTTTCCACTATAGGCCTCTAGCGCCGAATGTCCACTTGCATTTTACAGAAAGAGTGTTTCAGAACTGCTCAATCAAAAGTAAGGTTCATCTCTGTTAGTTGAATGCACAGAACAGAAGAGAAGTTTCACAGATGCTTCTGTGTAGTTTTTATTTGAAGATATTCCTTTTCCGTAGGCCTCTTAGCGCCCGAATTTCACTTGCATTTTCTACAGAAAGAGTGTTTCAGAACTGCTCAATCAAAAGTAAGGTTCAACTCTGTTAGTTGAATGCACAGAACAGAAAGAAGTTTCACAGATAGCTTCTGTGTAGTTTTTTTGAAGTATTCCTTTTTCCACTATAGGCCTCTTAGCGCCCTGAATGTCACTTGCATTTTCTACAGAAAGAGTGTTTCAGAACTACTCAATCAAAAGTAAGGTTCAACTCTGTTAGTTGAATGCACAGAACAGAAAGAAGTTTCACAGATTGCTTCTGTGTAGTATTTTTTGAAGATATTCCTTTTTCCACTATAGGCCTCTTAGCGCCATGAATGTCCACTGCATTTCTACAGAAAGATGTTTCAGAAACACTCAATCAAAAATAAGGTTCAAATCTGTTAGTTGAATGCACAGACAGAAAGAAGTTTCGCAGAATGCTTTCTGTGTAGTTTTTATTTTAAACATATTTATTTTTCGCTCTACTTTTCGCCCTGATTTTCCATTTGCATTTTTCCACAAAAGAGGTTTCAAATGCTCAATCAAACTAGGATCAACTCGTTAGTTGAATGCACAGAACAGTAAGAAATTCACAGATTGCTTCTGTGTAGTTTTTTTTTAGATATTTTTTTCCTATAGCCTCTTAGGCCCAATGTCCAGTTGCATTTTCTACAGAAAGAGTTTTCAGATGCTCAATCAAAACTAAGGTTCAACTCTGTTAGTTGAATGCAACAGAACGTAAGAAGTTTCACAGATTTGCTTCTGTGCAGTTTTTATTGAATATTCCTTTTTCCGCTATAGGCCTCTTAGCGCTCCGAATGTCCACTAGCATTTTTCTACAAAAGAGTGTTTCAGAACTGCTGAATCAAAAGGAAAGTTCAACTCTGTGAGTTGAATGCACAGAACAGAAAGAAGTGTCACAGAATGCTTCTGTGTAGTTTTTTATTTGAAGATATTCCTTTTCCGCTATAGGCCTCTTAGCGCTCCGAAGGTCCACTTGCATTTTCTACAGAAAGAGTGTTTCAGAACTGCTCAATCAAAAGTAAGGTTCAACTCTGTTAGTTGAATGCACAGAACAGAGAGAAGTTTCACAGATAGTTTCTGTGCAGTTTTTATTTGAACATATTCCTTTTCCACTATTAGCCTCTTAGCGCCGTGTATGTCCAATTGCATTTTCTACAGAAAGAGTGTTTCAGAACTGCTCAATCAAAACTAAGTTTCAACTCTGTTAGTTAAAAGCACAGAACAGTAAGAAGTTTCACAGATTGCTTCTGTGCAGTTTTTATTTGAAAATATTCCTTTTTCCCCTATAGGCTTCTTAGCGCCCAGAATGTCCACTTGCATTTTCTACTGAAAGAGTGTTTCAGAACTGTTCAAACAAAAGTAAGGTTCAACTCTGTTAGTTGAATGCACAGAACAGAAAGAAGTTTCACAGAATGCTTCTGTGTAGTTTTTATTTGAACATTTTCATTTTTCCGCTATAGGCCTCTGAGCGCTCCGAATGTCCACTTGCATTTTTTCAGAAAGAGTGTTTCATAACTGCTCCATCAAAAGTAAAGATCTACTCTGTTAGGTGAATGCACAGAACAGAAAGAAGTTTCACAGATTGCTTCTGTGTAGTTTTTTTTGAACATATTCCTTTTTCCACTATAGGCCTCTTAGTGCCCTAAAAGTTCATTGCATTTTCGACAGAAAGAGTGTTTCAGAACTGCTCAATCAAAAGTAAGGTTCAACTCTGTTAGTTGAATGCACAGAACAGAAAGAAGTTTCACAGAATGCTTCTGTGTAGTTTTTATTTGAAGATATTACTATTTCCGCTATAGGTCTCTTAGCGCTCGATGTCCACTTGCATTTTCTACAGAATGGGTGTTTCAAACGCTCAATCAAAAGTAAGTTCAACTCTGTTAGTTGAATGCACAGAACAGAAAGAAGTTTCACAGAATGCTTCTGTGTAGTTTTTATCTGAACATATCCTTTTTCCACTATGGGCCTTTTAGCGCCCTGAATGTCGACTTGCATTTTCTACAGAAAGAGTGTTTCAGAACTGCTAAATCAACACTAAGGTTCAACTCTGTTAGTTGAATGCACAGAACAGAAAGAAGTTTCACAGATTGCTTCTGTGTAGTTTTTTATTTGAAGATATTCCTTTTTCCACTATAGGCCTCTTAGTGCCATGAATGTCCAGTTGCATTTCTACAGAAAGAGTTTTCAGAACTGCTCAATCAAAACTAAGGTTCAACTCTGTTAGTTAAATGCACAGAACAGAAAGAAGTTTCACAGATTGCTCCTGTGTAGTTTTTATTTGAGATATTCCTTTTTCCGCTATAGGCCTCTTAGCGATCCGAAGGTCCACTTGCATTTTCTCAGAAAGAGTTTTCAAACTGCTCAATCAAAATAAGGTTCAACTCTGTTAGTTAATGCACAGAAGAGAAAGAAGTTTCACCGATTGCTTCTGTGTAGTTTTTATTTGAACATATTCCCTTTTTCCACTATAGGCCTCTTAGCGCCCTGAATTTCCAATTGCATTTTCTACAGAAAGAGTGTTTCAGAACTGCTCAATCAAAACTAAGTTTCAACTCTGCTTGTTGAAAGCACAGAACAGTAAGAAGTTTCACAGATTGCTTCTGTGTAGTTTTTATTTGAAAATATTCCTTTTTCCACTATAGGCCTCATAGCGCCCTGAATGTCCACTTGCATTTTTTACAGAAAGAGTGTTTCAGAACTGTACAATCAAAAGTAAGGTTCATCTCTGTTAGTTGAATGCACAGAACAGAAAGAAGTTTCACAGAATGCTTCTTTGTAGTTTTCATTTGAAGATATTACATTTTCCGCTCTAGGCCTCTTAGGGCTCCGAAGGTCCACTTGCATTTTCTAGAGAAAGAGTGTTTCAGAACTGCTCAATCAAAAGTAAGGTTCATCTCTGTTAGTTGAATGCACAGAACAGAGAGAAGTTTCACAGATAGCTTCTGTGTAGTTTTTATTTGAACGTATTCCTTTTCCACTATAGGCCTCTTAGCGCCCTGAATATTCACTTGCATTTTCTACAGAAAGAGTGTTTCAGAACTACTCAATCAAAAGTAAGGTTCAACTCTGTTAGTTGAATGCACAGAACAGAAAGAAGTTTCACAGATTGCTTCTGTGTAGTATTTGTTTGAAGATATTCCTTTTTCCACTATAGGCCTCTTAGCGCCATGAATGTCCACTTGCACTTTCTACAGAAAGAGTGTTTCAGAAACACTCAATCAAAAATAAGGTTCAAATCTGTTAGTTGAATGCACAGAACAGAAAGAAGTTTCGCAGAATGCTTCTGTGTAGTTTTTATTTAAACATATTTATTTTTCCGCTCTAGGCCTCTTTCGCCCTGAATTTCCATTTGCATTTTCCACAAAAAGAGTGTTTCAGAACTGCTCAATCAAAACTAAGGATCAACTCTGTTAGTTGAATGCACAGAACAGTAAGAAATTTCACAGATTGCTTCTGTGTAGTTTTTATTTTAAGATATTCCTTTTTCCACTATAGGCCTCTTAGCGCCCTGAATGTCCAGTTGCATTTTCTACAGAAAGAGTGTTTCAGAACTGCTCAATCAAAACTAAGGTTCAACTCTGTTAGTTGAATGCACAGAACGGTAAGAAGTTTCACAGATTGCTTCTGTGCAGTTTTTATTTGGAAATATTCCTTTTTCCGCTATAGGCCTCTTAGCGCTCCGAATGTCCACTAGCATTTTCTACAGAAAGAGTGTTTCAGAACTGCTGAATCAAAAGGAAAGTTCAACTCTGTGAGTTGAATGCACAGAACAGAAAGAAGTGTCACAGAATGCTTCTGTGTAGTTTTTATTTGAAGATATTCCTTTTTCCGCTATAGGCCTCTTAGCGCTCCGAAGGTCCACTTGCATTTTCTACAGAAAGAGTGTTCCAGAACTGCTCAATCAAAAGTAAGGTTCAACTCTGTTAGTTGAATGCACAGAACAGAGAGAAGTTTCACAGATAGTTTCTGTGCAGTTTTTATTTGAACATATTCCTTTTTCCACTATTAGCCTCTTAGCGCCGTGTATGTCCAATTGCATTTTCTACAGAAAGAGTGTTTCAGAACTGCTCAATCAAAACTAAGTTTCAACTCTGTTAGTTAAAAGCACAGAACAGTAAGAAGTTTCACAGATTGCTTCTGTGCAGTTTTTATTTGAAAATATTCCTTTTTCCCCTATAGGCTTCTTAGCGCCCAGAATGTCCACTTGCATTTTCTACTGAAAGAGTGTTTCAGAACTGTTCAAACAAAAGTAAGGTTCAACTCTGTTAGTTGAATGCACAGAACAGAAAGAAGTTTCACAGAATGCTTCTGTGTAGTTTTTATTTGAACATTTTCATTTTTCCGCTATAGGCCTCTGAGCGCTCCGAATGTCCACTTGCATTTTTTCAGAAAGAGTGTTTCATAACTGCTCCATCAAAAGTAAAGCTCTACTCTGTTAGGTGAATGCACAGAACAGAAAGAAGTTTCACCGATTGCTTCTGTGTAGTTTTTTTTGAACATATTTCCTTTTTCCACTATAGGCCTCTTAGTGCCCTAAAAGTTCATTTGCATTTTCGACAGAAAGAGTGTTTCAGAACTGCTCAATCAAAAGTAAGGTTCAACTCTGTTAGTTGAATGCACAGAACAGAAAGAAGTTTCACAGAATGCTTCTGTGTAGTTTTTATTTGAAGATATTACTATTTCCGCTATAGGTCTCTTAGCGCTCCGAATGTCCACTTGCATTTTCTACAGAATGGGTGTTTCAGAACTGCTCAATCAAAAGTAAGGTTCAACTCTGTTAGTTGAATGCACAGAACAGAAAGAAGTTTCACAGAATGCTTCTGTGTAGTTTTTATCTGAACATATTCCTTTTTCCACTATGGGCCTTTTAGCGCCCTGAATGTCGACTTGCATTTTCTACAGAAAGAGTGTTTCCGAACTGCTAAATCAACACTAAGGTTCAACTCTGTTAGTTGAATGCACAGAACAGAAAGAAGTTTCACAGATTGCTTCTGTGTAGTTTTTATTTGAAGATATTCCTTTTTCCACTATAGGCCTCTTAGTGCCATGAATGTCCAGTTGCATTATCTACAGAAAGAGTTTTTCAGAACTGCTCAATCAAAACTAAGGTTCAACTCTGTTAGTTAAATGCACAGAACAGAAAGAAGTTTCACAGATTGCTCCTGTGTAGTTTTTATTTGAAGATATTCCTTTTTCCGCTATAGGCCTCTTAGCGATCCGAAGGTCCACTTGCATTTTCTTCAGAAAGAGTGTTTCATAACTGCTCAATCAAAAGTAAGGTTCTACTCTTTTAGTTGAATGCACAGAAGAGAAAGAAGTTTCACCGATTGCTTCTGTGTAGTTTTTATTTGAACATATTCCTTTTTCCACTATAGGCCTCTTAGCGCCCTGAATTTCCAATTGCATTTTCTACAGAAAGAGTGTTTCAGAACTGCTCAATCAAAACTAAGTTTCAACTCTGCTTGTTGAAAGCACAGAACAGTAAGAAGTTTCACAGATTGCTTCTGTGCAGTTTTTATTTGAAAATATTCCTTTTTCCACTATAGGCCTCATAGCGCCCTGAATGTCCACTTGCATTTTTTACAGAAAGAGTGTTTCAGAACTGTACAATCAAAAGTAAGGTTCATCTCTGTTAGTTGAATGCACAGAACAGAAAGAAGTTTCACAGAATGCTTCTTTGTAGTTTTCATTTGAAGATATTACATTTTCCGCTCTAGGCCTCTTAGGGCTCCGAAGGTCCACTTGCATTTTCTAGAGAAAGAGTGTTTCAGAACTGCTCAATCAAAAGTAAGGTTCATCTCTGTTAGTTGAATGCACAGAACAGAGAGAAGTTTCACAGATAGCTTCTGTGTAGTTTTTATTTGAACGTATTCCTTTTTCCACTGTAGGCCTCTTAGCGCCCTGAATATTCACTTGCATTTTCTACAGAAAGAGTGTTTCAGAACTACTCAATCAAAAGTAAGGTTCAACTCTGTTAGTTGAATGCACAGAACAGAAAGAAGTTTCACAGATTGCTTCTGTGTAGTATTTGTTTGAAGATATTCCTTTTTCCACTATAGGCCTCTTAGCGCCATGAATGTCCACTTGCACTTTCTACAGAAAGAGTGTTTCAGAAACACTCAATCAAAAATAAGGTTCAAATCTGTTAGTTGAATGCACAGAACAGAAAGAAGTTTCGCAGAATGCTTCTGTGTAGTTTTTATTTAAACATATTTATTTTTCCGCTCTAGGCCTCTTTCGCCCTGAATTTCCATTTGCATTTTCCACAAAAAGAGTGTTTCAGAACTGCTCAATCAAAACTAAGGATCAACTCTGTTAGTTGAATGCACAGAACAGTAAGAAATTTCACAGATTGCTTCTGTGTAGTTTTTATTTTAAGATATTCCTTTTTCCACTATAGGCCTCTTAGCGCCCTGAATGTCCAGTTGCATTTTCTACAGAAAGAGTGTTTCAGAACTGCTCAATCAAAACTAAGGTTCAACTCTGTTAGTTGAATGCACAGAACGGTAAGAAGTTTCACAGATTGCTTCTGTGCAGTTTTTATTTGGAAATATTCCTTTTTCCGCTATAGGCCTCTTAGCGCTCCGAATGTCCACTAGCATTTTCTACAGAAAGAGTGTTTCAGAACTGCTGAATCAAAAGGAAAGTTCAACTCTGTGAGTTGAATGCACAGAACAGAAAGAAGTGTCACAGAATGCTTCTGTGTAGTTTTTATTTGAAGATATTCCTTTTTCCGCTATAGGCCTCTTAGCGCTCCGAAGGTCCACTTGCATTTTCTACAGAAAGAGTGTTCCAGAACTGCTCAATCAAAAGTAAGGTTCAACTCTGTTAGTTGAATGCACAGAACAGAGAGAAGTTTCACAGATAGTTTCTGTGCAGTTTTTATTTGAACATATTCCTTTTTCCACTATTAGCCTCTTAGCGCCGTGTATGTCCAATTGCATTTTCTACAGAAAGAGTGTTTCAGAACTGCTCAATCAAAACTAAGTTTCAACTCTGTTAGTTAAAAGCACAGAACAGTAAGAAGTTTCACAGATTGCTTCTGTGCAGTTTTTATTTGAAAATATTCCTTTTTCCCCTATAGGCTTCTTAGCGCCCAGAATGTCCACTTGCATTTTCTACTGAAAGAGTGTTTCAGAACTGTTCAAACAAAAGTAAGGTTCAACTCTGTTAGTTGAATGCACAGAACAGAAAGAAGTTTCACAGAATGCTTCTGTGTAGTTTTTATTTGAACATTTTCATTTTTCCGCTATAGGCCTCTGAGCGCTCCGAATGTCCACTTGCATTTTTTCAGAAAGAGTGTTTCATAACTGCTCCATCAAAAGTAAAGCTCTACTCTGTTAGGTGAATGCACAGAACAGAAAGAAGTTTCACCGATTGCTTCTGTGTAGTTTTTTTTGAACATATTCCTTTTTCCACTATAGGCCTCTTAGTGCCCTAAAAGTTCATTTGCATTTTCGACAGAAAGAGTGTTTCAGAACTGCTCAATCAAAAGTAAGGTTCAACTCTGTTAGTTGAATGCACAGAACAGAAAGAAGTTTCACAGAATGCTTCTGTGTAGTTTTTATTTGAAGATATTACTATTTCCGCTATAGGTCTCTTAGCGCTCCGAATGTCCACTTGCATTTTCTACAGAATGGGTGTTTCAGAACTGCTCAATCAAAAGTAAGGTTCAACTCTGTTAGTTGAATGCACAGAACAGAAAGAAGTTTCACAGAATGCTTCTGTGTAGTTTTTATCTGAACATATTCCTTTTTCCACTATGGGCCTTTTAGCGCCCTGAATGTCGACTTGCATTTTCTACAGAAAGAGTGTTTCCGAACTGCTAAATCAACACTAAGGTTCAACTCTGTTAGTTGAATGCACAGAACAGAAAGAAGTTTCACAGATTGCTTCTGTGTAGTTTTTATTTGAAGATATTCCTTTTTCCACTATAGGCCTCTTAGTGCCATGAATGTCCAGTTGCATTATCTACAGAAAGAGTTTTTCAGAACTGCTCAATCAAAACTAAGGTTCAACTCTGTTAGTTAAATGCACAGAACAGAAAGAAGTTTCACAGATTGCTCCTGTGTAGTTTTTATTTGAAGATATTCCTTTTTCCGCTATAGGCCTCTTAGCGATCCGAAGGTCCACTTGCATTTTCTTCAGAAAGAGTGTTTCATAACTGCTCAATCAAAAGTAAGGTTCTACTCTTTTAGTTGAATGCACAGAAGAGAAAGAAGTTTCACCGATTGCTTCTGTGTAGTTTTTATTTGAACATATTCCTTTTTCCACTATAGGCCTCTTAGCGCCCTGAATTTCCAATTGCATTTTCTACAGAAAGAGTGTTTCAGAACTGCTCAATCAAAACTAAGTTTCAACTCTGCTTGTTGAAAGCACAGAACAGTAAGAAGTTTCACAGATTGCTTCTGTGCAGTTTTTATTTGAAAATATTCCTTTTTCCACTATAGGCCTCATAGCGCCCTGAATGTCCACTTGCATTTTTTACAGAAAGAGTGTTTCAGAACTGTACAATCAAAAGTAAGGTTCATCTCTGTTAGTTGAATGCACAGAACAGAAAGAAGTTTCACAGAATGCTTCTTTGTAGTTTTCATTTGAAGATATTACATTTTCCGCTCTAGGCCTCTTAGGGCTCCGAAGGTCCACTTGCATTTTCTAGAGAAAGAGTGTTTCAGAACTGCTCAATCAAAAGTAAGGTTCATCTCTGTTAGTTGAATGCACAGAACAGAGAGAAGTTTCACAGATAGCTTCTGTGTAGTTTTTATTTGAACGTATTCCTTTTTCCACTGTAGGCCTCTTAGCGCCCTGAATATTCACTTGCATTTTCTACAGAAAGAGTGTTTCAGAACTACTCAATCAAAAGTAAGGTTCAACTCTGTTAGTTGAATGCACAGAACAGAAAGAAGTTTCACAGATTGCTTCTGTGTAGTATTTGTTTGAAGATATTCCTTTTTCCACTATAGGCCTCTTAGCGCCATGAATGTCCACTTGCACTTTCTACAGAAAGAGTGTTTCAGAAACACTCAATCAAAAATAAGGTTCAAATCTGTTAGTTGAATGCACAGAACAGAAAGAAGTTTCGCAGAATGCTTCTGTGTAGTTTTTATTTAAACATATTTATTTTTCCGCTCTAGGCCTCTTTCGCCCTGAATTTCCATTTGCATTTTCCACAAAAAGAGTGTTTCAGAACTGCTCAATCAAAACTAAGGATCAACTCTGTTAGTTGAATGCACAGAACAGTAAGAAATTTCACAGATTGCTTCTGTGTAGTTTTTATTTTAAGATATTCCTTTTTCCACTATAGGCCTCTTAGCGCCCTGAATGTCCAGTTGCATTTTCTACAGAAAGAGTGTTTCAGAACTGCTCAATCAAAACTAAGGTTCAACTCTGTTAGTTGAATGCACAGAACGGTAAGAAGTTTCACAGATTGCTTCTGTGCAGTTTTTATTTGGAAATATTCCTTTTTCCGCTATAGGCCTCTTAGCGCTCCGAATGTCCACTAGCATTTTCTACAGAAAGAGTGTTTCAGAACTGCTGAATCAAAAGGAAAGTTCAACTCTGTGAGTTGAATGCACAGAACAGAAAGAAGTGTCACAGAATGCTTCTGTGTAGTTTTTATTTGAAGATATTCCTTTTTCCGCTATAGGCCTCTTAGCGCTCCGAAGGTCCACTTGCATTTTCTACAGAAAGAGTGTTTCAGAACTGCTCAATCAAAAGTAAGGTTCAACTCTGTTAGTTGAATGCACAGAACAGAGAGAAGTTTCACAGATAGTTTCTGTGCAGTTTTTATTTGAACATATTCCTTTTTCCACTATTAGCCTCTTAGCGCCGTGTATGTCCAATTGCATTTTCTACAGAAAGAGTGTTTCAGAACTGCTCAATCAAAACTAAGTTTCAACTCTGTTAGTTAAAAGCACAGAACAGTAAGAAGTTTCACAGATTGCTTCTGTGCAGTTTTTATTTGAAAATATTCCTTTTTCCCCTATAGGCTTCTTAGCGCCCAGAATGTCCACTTGCATTTTCTACTGAAAGAGTGTTTCAGAACTGTTCAAACAAAAGTAAGGTTCAACTCTGTTAGTTGAATGCACAGAACAGAAAGAAGTTTCACAGAATGCTTCTGTGTAGTTTTTATTTGAACATTTTCATTTTTCCGCTATAGGCCTCTGAGCGCTCCGAATGTCCACTTGCATTTTTTCAGAAAGAGTGTTTCATAACTGCTCCATCAAAAGTAAAGCTCTACTCTGTTAGGTGAATGCACAGAACAGAAAGAAGTTTCACCGATTGCTTCTGTGTAGTTTTTTTTGAACATATTCCTTTTTCCACTATAGGCCTCTTAGTGCCCTAAAAGTTCATTTGCATTTTCGACAGAAAGAGTGTTTCAGAACTGCTCAATCAAAAGTAAGGTTCAACTCTGTTAGTTGAATGCACAGAACAGAAAGAAGTTTCACAGAATGCTTCTGTGTAGTTTTTATTTGAAGATATTACTATTTCCGCTATAGGTCTCTTAGCGCTCCGAATGTCCACTTGCATTTTCTACAGAATGGGTGTTTCAGAACTGCTCAATCAAAAGTAAGGTTCAACTCTGTTAGTTGAATGCACAGAACAGAAAGAAGTTTCACAGAATGCTTCTGTGTAGTTTTTATCTGAACATATTCCTTTTTCCACTATGGGCCTTTTAGCGCCCTGAATGTCGACTTGCATTTTCTACAGAAAGAGTGTTTCCGAACTGCTAAATCAACACTAAGGTTCAACTCTGTTAGTTGAATGCACAGAACAGAAAGAAGTTTCACAGATTGCTTCTGTGTAGTTTTTATTTGAAGATATTCCTTTTTCCACTATAGGCCTCTTAGTGCCATGAATGTCCAGTTGCATTATCTACAGAAAGAGTTTTTCAGAACTGCTCAATCAAAACTAAGGTTCAACTCTGTTAGTTAAATGCACAGAACAGAAAGAAGTTTCACAGATTGCTCCTGTGTAGTTTTTATTTGAAGATATTCCTTTTTCCGCTATAGGCCTCTTAGCGATCCGAAGGTCCACTTGCATTTTCTTCAGAAAGAGTGTTTCATAACTGCTCAATCAAAAGTAAGGTTCTACTCTTTTAGTTGAATGCACAGAAGAGAAAGAAGTTTCACCGATTGCTTCTGTGTAGTTTTTATTTGAACATATTCCTTTTTCCACTATAGGCCTCTTAGCGCCCTGAATTTCCAATTGCATTTTCTACAGAAAGAGTGTTTCAGAACTGCTCAATCAAAACTAAGTTTCAACTCTGCTTGTTGAAAGCACAGAACAGTAAGAAGTTTCACAGATTGCTTCTGTGCAGTTTTTATTTGAAAATATTCCTTTTTCCACTATAGGCCTCATAGCGCCCTGAATGTCCACTTGCATTTTTTACAGAAAGAGTGTTTCAGAACTGTACAATCAAAAGTAAGGTTCATCTCTGTTAGTTGAATGCACAGAACAGAAAGAAGTTTCACAGAATGCTTCTTTGTAGTTTTCATTTGAAGATATTACATTTTCCGCTCTAGGCCTCTTAGGGCTCCGAAGGTCCACTTGCATTTTCTAGAGAAAGAGTGTTTCAGAACTGCTCAATCAAAAGTAAGGTTCATCTCTGTTAGTTGAATGCACAGAACAGAGAGAAGTTTCACAGATAGCTTCTGTGTAGTTTTTATTTGAACGTATTCCTTTTTCCACTGTAGGCCTCTTAGCGCCCTGAATATTCACTTGCATTTTCTACAGAAAGAGTGTTTCAGAACTACTCAATCAAAAGTAAGGTTCAACTCTGTTAGTTGAATGCACAGAACAGAAAGAAGTTTCACAGATTGCTTCTGTGTAGTATTTGTTTGAAGATATTCCTTTTTCCACTATAGGCCTCTTAGCGCCATGAATGTCCACTTGCACTTTCTACAGAAAGAGTGTTTCAGAAACACTCAATCAAAAATAAGGTTCAAATCTGTTAGTTGAATGCACAGAACAGAAAGAAGTTTCGCAGAATGCTTCTGTGTAGTTTTTATTTAAACATATTTATTTTTCCGCTCTAGGCCTCTTTCGCCCTGAATTTCCATTTGCATTTTCCACAAAAAGAGTGTTTCAGAACTGCTCAATCAAAACTAAGGATCAACTCTGTTAGTTGAATGCACAGAACAGTAAGAAATTTCACAGATTGCTTCTGTGTAGTTTTTATTTTAAGATATTCCTTTTTCCACTATAGGCCTCTTAGCGCCCTGAATGTCCAGTTGCATTTTCTACAGAAAGAGTGTTTCAGAACTGCTCAATCAAAACTAAGGTTCAACTCTGTTAGTTGAATGCACAGAACGGTAAGAAGTTTCACAGATTGCTTCTGTGCAGTTTTTATTTGGAAATATTCCTTTTTCCGCTATAGGCCTCTTAGCGCTCCGAATGTCCACTAGCATTTTCTACAGAAAGAGTGTTTCAGAACTGCTGAATCAAAAGGAAAGTTCAACTCTGTGAGTTGAATGCACAGAACAGAAAGAAGTTTCACAGAATGCTTCTGTGTAGTTTTTATTTGAAGATATTCCTTTTTCCGCTATAGGCCTCTTAGCGCTCCGAAGGTCCACTTGCATTTTCTACAGAAAGAGTGTTCCAGAACTGCTCAATCAAAAGTAAGGTTCAACTCTGTTAGTTGAATGCACAGAACAGAGAGAAGTTTCACAGATAGTTTCTGTGCAGTTTTTATTTGAACATATTCCTTTTCCACTATTAGCCTCTTAGCGCCGTGTATGTCCAATTGCATTTTCTACAGAAAGAGTGTTTCAGAACTGCTCAATCAAAACTAAGTTTCAACTCTGTTAGTTAAAAGCACAGAACAGTAAGAAGTTTCACAGATTGCTTCTGTGCAGTTTTTATTTGAAAATATTCCTTTTTCCCCTATAGGCTTCTTAGCGCCCAGAATGTCCACTTGCATTTTCTACTGAAAGAGTGTTTCAGAACTGTTCAAACAAAAGTAAGGTTCAACTCTGTTAGTTGAATGCACAGAACAGAAAGAAGTTTCACAGAATGCTTCTGTGTAGTTTTTATTTGAAGATATTACTATTTCCGCTATAGGCCTCTTAGCGCTCCGAATGTCCACTTGCATTTTCTACAGAAAGAGTGTTTCAGAACTGCTCAATCAAAAGTAAGGTTCAACTCTGTTAGTTGAATGCACAGAACAGAAAGAAGTTTCACAGAATGCTTCTGTGTAGTTTTTATCTGAACATATTCCTTTTTCCACTATGGGCCTTTTAGCGCCCTGTATGTCGACTTGCATTTTCTACAGAAAGAGTGTTTCCGAACTGCTCAATCAAAACTAAGGTTCAACTCTGTTAGTTGAATGCACAGAACAGAAAGAAGTTTCACAGATTGCTTCTGTGTAGTTTTTATTTGAAGATATTCCTTTTTCCACTATAGGCCTCTTAGTGCCATGAATGTCCAGTTGCATTATCTACAGAAAGAGTTTTTCAGAACTGCTCAATCAAAACTAAGGTTCAACTCTGTTAGTTAAATGCACAGAACAGAAAGAAGTTTCACAGATTGCTCTGTGTAGTTTTTATTTGAAGATATTCTTTTTCCGCTATAGGCCTCTTAGCGATCCGAAGGTCCACTTGCATTTTCTTCAGAAAGAGTGTTTCATAACTGCTCAATCAAAAGTAAGGTTCTACTCTTTTAGTTGAATGCACAGAAGAGAAAGAAGTTTCACCGATTGCTTCTGTGTAGTTTTTATTTGAACATATTCCTTTTTCCACTATAGGCCTCTTAGCGCCCTGAATTCCAATTGCATTTTCTACAGAAAGAGTGTTTCAGAACTGCTCAATCAAAACTAAGTTTCAACTCTGCTTGTTGAAAGCACAGAACAGTAAGAAGTTTCACAGATTGCTTCTGTGCAGTTTTTATTTGAAAATATTCCTTTTTCCACTATAGGCCTCATAGCGCCCTGAATGTCCACTTGCATTTTTTACAGAAAGAGTGTTTCAGAACTGTACAATCAAAAGTAAGGTTCATCTCTGTTAGTTGAATGCACAGAACAGAAAGAAGTTTCACAGAATGCTTCTTTGTAGTTTTCATTTGAAGATATTACATTTTTCCGCTCTAGGCCTCTTAGGGCTCCGAAGGTCCACTTGCATTTTCTAGAGAAAGAGTGTTTCAGAACTGCTCAATCAAAAGTAAGGTTCATCTCTGTTAGTTGAATGCACAGAACAGAGAGAAGTTTCACAGATAGCTTCTGTGTAGTTTTTATTTGAACGTATTCCTTTTTCCACTGTAGCCTCTTAGCGCCCTGAATATTCACTTGCATTTTCTACAGAAAGAGTGTTTCAGAACTACTCAATCAAAAGTAAGGTTCAACTCTGTTAGTTGAATGCACAGAACAGAAAGAAGTTTCACAGATTGCTTCTGTGTAGTATTTGTTTGAAGATATTCCTTTTTCCACTATAGGCCTCTTAGCGCCATGAATGTCCACTTGCACTTTCTACAGAAAGAGTGTTTCAGAAACACTCAATCAAAATAAGGTTCAATCTGTTAGTTGAATGCACAGAACAGAAAGAAGTTTCCAGAATGCTTCTGTGTAGTTTTTATTTAAACATATTTATTTTTCCGCTCTAGGCCTCTTTCGCCCTGAATTCCATTTGCATTTTCCACAAAAGAGTGTTCAGAACTGCTCAATCAAAACTAAGGTCAACTCTGTTAGTTGAATGCACAGAACAGTAAGAAATTTCACAGATTGCTTCTGTGTAGTTTTTATTTTAAGATATTCCTTTTTCCACTATAGGCCTCTTAGCGCCCTGAATGTCCAGTTGCATTTTCTACAGAAAGAGTGTTTCAGAACTGCTCAATCAAAACTAAGGTTCAACTCTGTTAGTTGAATGCACAGAACGGTAAGAAGTTTCACAGATTGCTTCTGTGCAGTTTTTATTTGGAAATATTCCTTTTTCCGCTATAGGCCTCTTAGCGCTCCGAATGTCCACTAGCATTTTCTACAGAAAGAGTGTTTCAGAACTGCTGAATCAAAAGGAAAGTTCAACTCTGTGAGTTGAATGCACAGAACAGAAAGAAGTGTCACAGAATGCTTCTGTGTAGTTTTTATTTGAAGATATTCCTTTTTCCGCTATAGGCCTCTTAGCGCTCCGAAGGTCCACTTGCATTTTCTACAGAAAGAGTGTTCCAGAACTGCTCAATCAAAAGTAAGGTTCAACTCTGTTAGTTGAATGCACAGAACAGAGAGAAGTTTCACAGATAGTTTCTGTGCAGTTTTTATTTGAACATATTCCCTTTTCCACTATTAGCCTCTTAGCGCCGTGTATGTCCAATTGCATTTTCTACAGAAAGAGTGTTTCAGAACTGCTCAATCAAAACTAAGGTTCAACTCTGTTAGTTAAAAGCACAGAACAGTAAGAAGTTTCACAGATTGCTTCTGTGCAGTTTTTATTTGAAAATATTCCTTTTTCCCCTATAGGCTTCTTAGCGCCCAGAATGTCCACTTGCATTTTCTACTGAAAGAGTGTTTCAGAACTGTTCAAACAAAAGTAAGGTTCAACTCTGTTAGTTGAATGCACAGAACAGAAAGAAGTTTCACAGATTGCTTCTGTGTAGTTTTTATTTGAAGATATTCCTTTTTCCACTATAGGCCTCTTAGTGCCATGAATGTCCAGTTGCATTATCTACAGAAAGAGTTTTTCAGAACTGCTCAATCAAAACTAAGGTTCAACTCTGTTAGTTAAATGCACAGAACAGAAAGAAGTTTCACAGATTGCTCCTGTGTAGTTTTTATTTGAAGATATTCCTTTTTCCGCTATAGGCCTCTTAGCGATCCGAAGGTCCACTTGCATTTTCTTCAGAAAGAGTGTTTCATAACTGCTCAATCAAAAGTAAGGTTCTACTCTTTTAGTTGAATGCACAGAAGAGAAAGAAGTTTCACCGATTGCTTCTGTGTAGTTTTTATTTGAACATATTCCTTTTTCCACTATAGGCCTCTTAGCGCCCTGAATTTCCAATTGCATTTTCTACAGAAAGAGTGTTTCAGAACTGCTCAATCAAAACTAAGTTTCAACTCTGCTTGTTGAAAGCACAGAACAGTAAGAAGTTTCACAGATTGCTTCTGTGCAGTTTTTATTTGAAAATATTCCTTTTTCCACTATAGGCCTCATAGCGCCCTGAATGTCCACTTGCATTTTTTACAGAAAGAGTGTTTCAGAACTGTACAATCAAAAGTAAGGTTCATCTCTGTTAGTTGAATGCACAGAACAGAAAGAAGTTTCACAGAATGCTTCTTTGTAGTTTTCATTTGAAGATATTACATTTTCCGCTCTAGGCCTCTTAGGGCTCCGAAGGTCCACTTGCATTTTCTAGAGAAAGAGTGTTTCAGAACTGCTCAATCAAAAGTAAGGTTCATCTCTGTTAGTTGAATGCACAGAACAGAGAGAAGTTTCACAGATAGCTTCTGTGTAGTTTTTATTTGAACGTATTCCTTTTTCCACTGTAGGCCTCTTAGCGCCCTGAATATTCACTTGCATTTTCTACAGAAAGAGTGTTTCAGAACTACTCAATCAAAAGTAAGGTTCAACTCTGTTAGTTGAATGCACAGAACAGAAAGAAGTTTCACAGATTGCTTCTGTGTAGTATTTGTTTGAAGATATTCCTTTTTCCACTATAGGCCTCTTAGCGCCATGAATGTCCACTTGCACTTTCTACAGAAAGAGTGTTTCAGAAACACTCAATCAAAAATAAGGTTCAAATCTGTTAGTTGAATGCACAGAACAGAAAGAAGTTTCGCAGAATGCTTCTGTGTAGTTTTTATTTAAACATATTTATTTTTCCGCTCTAGGCCTCTTTCGCCCTGAATTTCCATTTGCATTTTCCACAAAAAGAGTGTTTCAGAACTGCTCAATCAAAACTAAGGATCAACTCTGTTAGTTGAATGCACAGAACAGTAAGAAATTTCACAGATTGCTTCTGTGTAGTTTTTATTTTAAGATATTCCTTTTTCCACTATAGGCCTCTTAGCGCCCTGAATGTCCAGTTGCATTTTCTACAGAAAGAGTGTTTCAGAACTGCTCAATCAAAACTAAGGTTCAACTCTGTTAGTTGAATGCACAGAACGGTAAGAAGTTTCACAGATTGCTTCTGTGCAGTTTTTATTTGGAAATATTCCTTTTTCCGCTATAGGCCTCTTAGCGCTCCGAATGTCCACTAGCATTTTCTACAGAAAGAGTGTTTCAGAACTGCTGAATCAAAAGGAAAGTTCAACTCTGTGAGTTGAATGCACAGAACAGAAAGAAGTGTCACAGAATGCTTCTGTGTAGTTTTTATTTGAAGATATTCCTTTTTCCGCTATAGGCCTCTTAGCGCTCCGAAGGTCCACTTGCATTTTCTACAGAAAGAGTGTTCCAGAACTGCTCAATCAAAAGTAAGGTTCAACTCTGTTAGTTGAATGCACAGAACAGAGAGAAGTTTCACAGATAGTTTCTGTGCAGTTTTTATTTGAACATATTCCTTTTCCACTATTAGCCTCTTAGCGCCGTGTATGTCCAATTGCATTTTCTACAGAAAGAGTGTTTCAGAACTGCTCAATCAAAACTAAGTTTCAACTCTGTTAGTTAAAAGCACAGAACAGTAAGAAGTTTCACAGATTGCTTCTGTGCAGTTTTTATTTGAAAATATTCCTTTTTCCCCTATAGGCTTCTTAGCGCCCAGAATGTCCACTTGCATTTTCTACTGAAAGAGTGTTTCAGAACTGTTCAAACAAAAGTAAGGTTCAACTCTGTTAGTTGAATGCACAGAACAGAAAGAAGTTTCACAGAATGCTTCTGTGTAGTTTTTATTTGAACATTTTCATTTTTCCGCTATAGGCCTCTGAGCGCTCCGAATGTCCACTTGCATTTTTTCAGAAAGAGTGTTTCATAACTGCTCCATCAAAAGTAAAGCTCTACTCTGTTAGGTGAATGCACAGAACAGAAAGAAGTTTCACCGATTGCTTCTGTGTAGTTTTTTTTGAACATATTCCTTTTTCCACTATAGGCCTCTTAGTGCCCTAAAAGTTCATTTGCATTTTCGACAGAAAGAGTGTTTCAGAACTGCTCAATCAAAAGTAAGGTTCAACTCTGTTAGTTGAATGCACAGAACAGAAAGAAGTTTCACAGAATGCTTCTGTGTAGTTTTTATTTGAAGATATTACTATTTCCGCTATAGGTCTCTTAGCGCTCCGAATGTCCACTTGCATTTTCTACAGAATGGGTGTTTCAGAACTGCTCAATCAAAAGTAAGGTTCAACTCTGTTAGTTGAATGCACAGAACAGAAAGAAGTTTCACAGAATGCTTCTGTGTAGTTTTTATCTGAACATATTCCTTTTTCCACTATGGGCCTTTTAGCGCCCTGAATGTCGACTTGCATTTTCTACAGAAAGAGTGTTTCCGAACTGCTAAATCAACACTAAGGTTCAACTCTGTTAGTTGAATGCACAGAACAGAAAGAAGTTTCACAGATTGCTTCTGTGTAGTTTTTATTTGAAGATATTCCTTTTTCCACTATAGGCCTCTTAGTGCCATGAATGTCCAGTTGCATTATCTACAGAAAGAGTTTTTCAGAACTGCTCAATCAAAACTAAGGTTCAACTCTGTTAGTTAAATGCACAGAACAGAAAGAAGTTTCACAGATTGCTCCTGTGTAGTTTTTATTTGAAGATATTCCTTTTTCCGCTATAGGCCTCTTAGCGATCCGAAGGTCCACTTGCATTTTCTTCAGAAAGAGTGTTTCATAACTGCTCAATCAAAAGTAAGGTTCTACTCTTTTAGTTGAATGCACAGAAGAGAAAGAAGTTTCACCGATTGCTTCTGTGTAGTTTTTATTTGAACATATTCCTTTTTCCACTATAGGCCTCTTAGCGCCCTGAATTTCCAATTGCATTTTCTACAGAAAGAGTGTTTCAGAACTGCTCAATCAAAACTAAGTTTCAACTCTGCTTGTTGAAAGCACAGAACAGTAAGAAGTTTCACAGATTGCTTCTGTGCAGTTTTTATTTGAAAATATTCCTTTTTCCACTATAGGCCTCATAGCGCCCTGAATGTCCACTTGCATTTTTTACAGAAAGAGTGTTTCAGAACTGCTAAATCAAAAGTAAGGTTCATCTCTGTTAGTTGAATGCACAGAACAGAAAGAAGTTTCACAGAATGCTTCTTTGTAGTTTTCATTTGAAGATATTACATTTTCCGCTCTAGGCCTCTTAGGCTCCGAAGGTCCACTTGCATTTTCTAGAGAAAGAGTGTTTCAGAACTGCTCAATCAAAAGTAAGGTTCATCTCTGTTAGTTGAATGCACAGAACAGAGAGAAGTTTCACAGATAGCTTCTGTGTAGTTTTATTTGAACGTATTCCTTTTTCCACTGTAGGCCTCTTAGCGCCCTGAATATTCACTTGCATTTTCTACAGAAAGAGTGTTTCAGAACTACTCAATCAAAGTAAGGTTCAACTCTGTTAGTTGAATGCACAGAACAGAAAGAAGTTTCACAGATTGCTTCTGTGTAGTATTTGTTTGAAGATATTCCTTTTTCCACTATAGGCCTCTTAGCGCCATGAATGTCCACTTGCACTTTCTACAGAAAGAGTGTTT
>NW_022097104.1:0-7188 GCF_006542625.1 Nomascus leucogenys | reverse complement strand
CTGTAGAAAATACAAGTGGACATTCAGGGCGCTAAGAGGACTATAGTGGAAAAAGGAAAAAGTTCACATAAAAATACACAGAAGCTATCTGTGAAACTTCTCTCTGTTCTGTGCATTCAAATAACGGAGTTGAACCTTACTTTTGATTGAGAAGTTCTGAAACACTCTTTCTGTAGAAAATGCAAGTGGACCTTCGGAGCGCTAAGAGGCCTATAGCGGAAAAAGTAATACCTTCAAATACAAACTACACAGAAGCATTCTGTGAAACTTCTTTCTGTTCTGTGCATTCAACTAACAGAGTTTAACCTTAATTTTGATTGAGCAGTTCTGAAACACTCTTTCTGTAGAAAATGCAATTGGACATTCAGGGCGCTATGCGGCCTATAGTGGAAAAGGAATATTTTCAAATAAAAACTCCACAGAAGAAATCTGTGAAACTTCTTACTGTTCTGTGCATTCAACTAACAGAGTTGAACCTCAGTTTTGATTGAGCAGTTCTGAAACACTCTTTCTGTAGAAAATACAAGTGGACATTCAAGGCGCTAAGAGGACTCTAGTGGAAAAAGAAAAAGTTCACATAAAAACTACACAGAATCTATCTGTGAAACTTCTGTCTGTTCTGTGCATTCAACTAACGGACTTGAACCTTACTTTTGATTGAGGAGTTCTGAAACACTCTTTCTGTAGAAAATGCAAGTGGACCTTCGGAGCGCTAAGAGGCCTATAGCGGAAAAAGGAATACTTTCAAATACAAACTACACAGAAGGATTCTGTGAAACTTCTTTCTGTTCTTTGCATTCATCTAACAGAGTTGAACCTTACTTTTGATTGAGCACTTCTGAAACACCCTTTCTATAGAAAATGCAATTGGACATTCAGGGAGCTAAGAGGCCTATACTGGAAAAAGGAATATTTTCAAATAAAAACTGCACAGAAGCAATCTGCGAAACTTCTTACTGTTCTGTGCATTCAACTAACAGAGTTGAACCTTAGTTATTATTGAGCAGTTCTGAAACACTCTTTCTGTAGAAAATGCAAGTGAACATTCAGGGCGCTAAGAGGCCTATAGCGGAAAAATGAATATGTTCAAATAAAAACTACACAGAAGAAATCTGTGAAACTTCTTACTGTTCTGTGCATTCAACTAACAGAGTTGAACCTTAGTTTATATTGAGAAGTAATGAAACACTCTTTCTGCAGAAAATGCATGTGAACATTCAGGGCGCTAAGAGGCCTATAGTTGAGAAAGGTATATGTTCAAATAAAAACTACAAAGAAGCTATCTGTGAAACATCTTACAGTTCTGTGCATTCAACTGACAGAGTTCAACCTTACATTTGATTGAGCAGTTCTGAAACACCCTTTCTGTAGAAAATGCAAGTGGACATTCAGGGCGCTAAGAGGCCTATGGTGGAAAAAGGAACACCTTCAAATAAAAATTACACAGAAGCAATCTGTGAAACTTCTTACGGTTCTGTTCTTTAAACTAACACAGTTGAACCTTAATTTTGATTGAACAGTTCTGAAACACTCTTTCTGTAGAAAATGCAAGTGGACATTCATGGCTCTAAGAGGCCTATAGTGGACAAGGGAATATCTTCAAACAAAAACTACAAAGAAGCAATCTGTGAAACTTCTTTCTGTTCTGTGCTTTCAACTAACAGAGTTGAACCTTAGTTTTGATTGAGCAGTTCTGAAACACTCTTTCTGTAGAAAATACAAGTGGACATTCAGGGCGCTAAGAGGCCTATAGTGGAAAAAGGAATAGGTTCAAATAAAAACTACACAGAAGATATCTGTGAAACTTCTCTCTGTTCTGTGCATTCAACTAACAGAGTTGAACCTTAGTTTGGATTGAGCAGTTCTGAAACACTCTTTCTGTAGAAAATGCAAGTGGACATTCATGGCGCTAAGAGGCCCATAGTAGAAAAAGGAATATCTTCAAACAAAAACTATACAGAAGCAATCTGTGAAACTTCTTTCTGTTCTGTGCATTCAACTAACAGAGTTGAACCTTACTTTTGATTGAGCAGTTCTGAAACACTCTTTCTGTAGAAAATGGACGTGGACCTTCGGAGCGCTAAGAGGCCTACAGCGGAAAAAGTAATATCTTCAAATAAAAACTACACAGAAGCATTCTGTGAAACTTCTTTCTGTTCATTGCATTCAACTAACAGAGTTTAACTTTACTTTTGATTGAGCAGTTCTGAAACACTCTTTCTGTAGAAAATGCAAGTGGACATTCAGGGCGCTAAGAGGCCTATAGTGGAAAAGGAATATTTTCAAATAAAAACTGCACAGAAGAAATCTGTGAAACTTCTTACTGTTCTGTGCATTCAACTAACAGAGTTGAACCTCAATTTTGATTGAGCAGTTCTGAAACACTCTTTCTGTAGAAAATACAAGTGGACATTCAGGGCGCTAAGAGGACTATAGTGGAAAAAGGAAAAAGTTCACATAAAAACTACACAGAAGCTATCTGTGAAACTTCTCTCTGTTCTGTGCATTCAAATAACGGAGTTGAACCTTACTTTTGATTGAGAAGTTCTGAAACACTCTTTCTGTAGAAAATGCAAGTGGACCTTCGGAGCGCTAAGAGGCCTATAGCGGAAAAAGTAATACCTTCAAATACAAACTACACAGAAGCATTCTGTGAAACTTCTTTCTGTTCTGTGCATTCAACTAACAGAGTTTAACCTTAATTTTGATTGAGCAGTTCTGAAACACTCTTTCTGTAGAAAATGCAATTGGACATTCAGGGCGCTATGCGGCCTATAGTGGAAAAGGAATATTTTCAAATAAAAACTGCACAGAAGAAATCTGTGAAACTTCTTACTGTTCTGTGCATTCAACTAACAGAGTTGAACCTCAGTTTTGATTGAGCAGTTCTGAAACACTCTTTCTGTAGAAAATACAAGTGGACATTCAAGGCGCTAAGAGGACTCTAGTGGAAAAAAGAAAAAGTTCACATAAAAACTACACAGAATCTATCTGTGAAACTTCTGTCTGTTCTGTGCATTCAACTAACGGACTTGAACCTTACTTTTGATTGAGGAGTTCTGAAACACTCTTTCTGTAGAAAATGCAAGTGGACCTTCGGAGCGCTAAGAGGCCTATAGCGGAAAAAGGAATACTTTCAAATACAAACTACACAGAAGGATTCTGTGAAACTTCTTTCTGTTCTTTGCATTCATCTAACAGAGTTGAACCTTACTTTTGATTGAGCACTTCTGAAACACCCTTTCTATAGAAAATGCAATTGGACATTCAGGGAGCTAAGAGGCCTATACTGGAAAAAGGAATATTTTCAAATAAAAACTGCACAGAAGCAATCTGCGAAACTTCTTACTGTTCTGTGCATTCAACTAACAGAGTTGAACCTTAGTTATTATTGAGCAGTTCTGAAACACTCTTTCTGTAGAAAATGCAAGTGAACATTCAGGGCGCTAAGAGGCCTATAGCGGAAAAATGAATATGTTCAAATAAAAACTACACAGAAGAAATCTGTGAAACTTCTTACTGTTCTGTGCATTCAACTAACAGAGTTGAACCTTAGTTTATATTGAGAAGTAATGAAACACTCTTTCTGCAGAAAATGCATGTGAACATTCAGGGCGCTAAGAGGCCTATAGTTGAGAAAGGTATATGTTCAAATAAAAACTACAAAGAAGCTATCTGTGAAACATCTTACAGTTCTGTGCATTCAACTGACAGAGTTCAACCTTACATTTGATTGAGCAGTTCTGAAACACCCTTTCTGTAGAAAATGCAAGTGGACATTCAGGGCGCTAAGAGGCCTATGGTGGAAAAAGGAACACCTTCAAATAAAAATTACACAGAAGCAATCTGTGAAACTTCTTACGGTTCTGTTCTTTAAACTAACACAGTTGAACCTTAATTTTGATTGAACAGTTCTGAAACACTCTTTCTGTAGAAAATGCAAGTGGACATTCATGGCTCTAAGAGGCCTATAGTGGACAAGGGAATATCTTCAAACAAAAACTACAAAGAAGCAATCTGTGAAACTTCTTTCTGTTCTGTGCTTTCAACTAACAGAGTTGAACCTTAGTTTTGATTGAGCAGTTCTGAAACACTCTTTCTGTAGAAAATACAAGTGGACATTCAGGGCGCTAAGAGGCCTATAGTGGAAAAAGGAATAGGTTCAAATAAAAACTACACAGAAGATATCTGTGAAACTTCTCTCTGTTCTGTGCATTCAACTAACAGAGTTGAACCTTAGTTTGGATTGAGCAGTTCTGAAACACTCTTTCTGTAGAAAATGCAAGTGGACATTCATGGCGCTAAGAGGCCCATAGTAGAAAAAGGAATATCTTCAAACAAAAACTATACAGAAGCAATCTGTGAAACTTCTTTCTGTTCTGTGCATTCAACTAACAGAGTTGAACCTTACTTTTGATTGAGCAGTTCTGAAACACTCTTTCTGTAGAAAATGGACGTGGACCTTCGGAGCGCTAAGAGGCCTACAGCGGAAAAAGTAATATCTTCAAATAAAAACTACACAGAAGCATTCTGTGAAACTTCTTTCTGTTCATTGCATTCAACTAACAGAGTTTAACTTTACTTTTGATTGAGCAGTTCTGAAACACTCTTTCTGTAGAAAATGCAAGTGGACATTCAGGGCGCTAAGAGGCCTATAGTGGAAAAGGAATATTTTCAAATAAAAACTGCACAGAAGAAATCTGTGAAACTTCTTACTGTTCTGTGCATTCAACTAACAGAGTTGAACCTCAATTTTGATTGAGCAGTTCTGAAACACTCTTTCTGTAGAAAATACAAGTGGACATTCAGGGCGCTAAGAGGACTATAGTGGAAAAAGGAAAAAGTTCACATAAAAACTACACAGAAGCTATCTGTGAAACTTCTCTCTGTTCTGTGCATTCAAATAACGGAGTTGAACCTTACTTTTGATTGAGAAGTTCTGAAACACTCTTTCTGTAGAAAATGCAAGTGGACCTTCGGAGCGCTAAGAGGCCTATAGCGGAAAAAGTAATACCTTCAAATACAAACTACACAGAAGCATTCTGTGAAACTTCTTTCTGTTCTGTGCATTCAACTAACAGAGTTTAACCTTAATTTTGATTGAGCAGTTCTGAAACACTCTTTCTGTAGAAAATGCAATTGGACATTCAGGGCGCTATGCGGCCTATAGTGGAAAAGGAATATTTTCAAATAAAAACTGCACAGAAGAAATCTGTGAAACTTCTTACTGTTCTGTGCATTCAACTAACAGAGTTGAACCTCAGTTTTGATTGAGCAGTTCTGAAACACTCTTTCTGTAGAAAATACAAGTGGACATTCAAGGCGCTAAGAGGACTCTAGTGGAAAAAAGAAAAAGTTCACATAAAAACTACACAGAATCTATCTGTGAAACTTCTGTCTGTTCTGTGCATTCAACTAACGGACTTGAACCTTACTTTTGATTGAGGAGTTCTGAAACACTCTTTCTGTAGAAAATGCAAGTGGACCTTCGGAGCGCTAAGAGGCCTATAGCGGAAAAAGGAATACTTTCAAATACAAACTACACAGAAGGATTCTGTGAAACTTCTTTCTGTTCTTTGCATTCATCTAACAGAGTTGAACCTTACTTTTGATTGAGCACTTCTGAAACACCCTTTCTATAGAAAATGCAATTGGACATTCAGGGAGCTAAGAGGCCTATACTGGAAAAAGGAATATTTTCAAATAAAAACTGCACAGAAGCAATCTGCGAAACTTCTTACTGTTCTGTGCATTCAACTAACAGAGTTGAACCTTAGTTATTATTGAGCAGTTCTGAAACACTCTTTCTGTAGAAAATGCAAGTGAACATTCAGGGCGCTAAGAGGCCTATAGCGGAAAAATGAATATGTTCAAATAAAAACTACACAGAAGAAATCTGTGAAACTTCTTACTGTTCTGTGCATTCAACTAACAGAGTTGAACCTTAGTTTATATTGAGAAGTAATGAAACACTCTTTCTGCAGAAAATGCATGTGAACATTCAGGGCGCTAAGAGGCCTATAGTTGAGAAAGGTATATGTTCAAATAAAAACTACAAAGAAGCTATCTGTGAAACATCTTACAGTTCTGTGCATTCAACTGACAGAGTTCAACCTTACATTTGATTGAGCAGTTCTGAAACACCCTTTCTGTAGAAAATGCAAGTGGACATTCAGGGCGCTAAGAGGCCTATGGTGGAAAAAGGAACACCTTCAAATAAAAATTACACAGAAGCAATCTGTGAAACTTCTTACGGTTCTGTTCTTTAAACTAACACAGTTGAACCTTAATTTTGATTGAACAGTTCTGAAACACTCTTTCTGTAGAAAATGCAAGTGGACATTCATGGCTCTAAGAGGCCTATAGTGGACAAGGGAATATCTTCAAACAAAAACTACAAAGAAGCAATCTGTGAAACTTCTTTCTGTTCTGTGCTTTCAACTAACAGAGTTGAACCTTAGTTTTGATTGAGCAGTTCTGAAACACTCTTTCTGTAGAAAATACAAGTGGACATTCAGGGCGCTAAGAGGCCTATAGTGGAAAAAGGAATAGGTTCAAATAAAAACTACACAGAAGATATCTGTGAAACTTCTCTCTGTTCTGTGCATTCAACTAACAGAGTTGAACCTTAGTTTGGATTGAGCAGTTCTGAAACACTCTTTCTGTAGAAAATGCAAGTGGACATTCATGGCGCTAAGAGGCCCATAGTAGAAAAAGGAATATCTTCAAACAAAAACTATACAGAAGCAATCTGTGAAACTTCTTTCTGTTCTGTGCATTCAACTAACAGAGTTGAACCTTACTTTTGATTGAGCAGTTCTGAAACACTCTTTCTGTAGAAAATGGACGTGGACCTTCGGAGCGCTAAGAGGCCTACAGCGGAAAAAGTAATATCTTCAAATAAAAACTACACAGAAGCATTCTGTGAAACTTCTTTCTGTTCATTGCATTCAACTAACAGAGTTTAACTTTACTTTTGATTGAGCAGTTCTGAAACACTCTTTCTGTAGAAAATGCAAGTGGACATTCAGGGCGCTAAGAGGCCTATAGTGGAAAAGGAATATTTTCAAATAAAAACTGCACAGAAGAAATCTGTGAAACTTCTTACTGTTCTGTGCATTCAACTAACAGAGTTGAACCTCAATTTTGATTGAGCAGTTCTGAAACACTCTTTCTGTAGAAAATACA